>NC_068984.1:35990029-36010954 GCF_001194135.2 Octopus bimaculoides
ATATATATATATATATATATACATACATACAGAGCGCTTGTGGGAGAGAGAGATGGTTGTGAGTATTCCAATGATTTCATGAGCTTTTATATACCGGAACATGCACATTCAAACAAGTCGATATATATATTTTAGTAATAACATATTTTCGATATTTTTTTTCCCTTTTTGTGTATCTTTATTTTCCCTTGTGTTTCAAACTGTCATGTCGTATAATGTGAATTGTTCTAGATTTTTATAGCTTGATAATAAAATATTTCGAGATTGTATTAGTTATTTACTAGATTTTATTTCGACGAATTTCTTCATTCTGATGTTGTTGTTTTTTTGTTTTTTATCCTAATGTTGTATTATATTTTCGTATATAACTTCGATAATGACATTTTCCTTATTCTTTCTTGAAGTTGCGTACACAAGAATTATTAGATTATTATTGTGCATAGCTGCTTCTGAGAAACAAGTGAATGTGTTTGACATATTTCATAAATGTCATTAGAATCAATTCCGATAGAGAATTATTACAAATAACCTACTGAGCGCAAATGAAAATAAAGAAACTGAAATTCAATATTTAGGATGTTTTAGGGAGCATCAAGAAGACACTAAACAAACCATGCTATACTGAACCGAACAATATATATATATATATATATATACAGATAAAAAGAGAGAGATTAAAAGAGAGATGTAACCCTGTAGATTATGCAACAGAACACCAGAATCGTGTTAACGAGATTCTTCTATACGATATCTTCCAGGAGAGAAAAAAACAATCATTATTTTTAACCCTGTATTCTACGATTGAATAAATTGCACAATCGACTGCTGAGACGCTGTGAATATTCTTTCTAAGCGTTTAATTTTATTTACATATATAACATTTCTAACAACCTACCTTAACTATTTTCTGTTTATTTTTGTCGATACAGAGGAATTATAACTGTTTACCTGGTGTCCGTGGCATATAAGCGACCAAGATCGCAACATTCTCCTCAATGGAGCTCTTGTCCATTGCAGGATCCAAGGCCAGCAAATGTGACTGAAGGTGACTACTCGATTGCATCGACTCCAGTAATTGACTGGGGCTTTATTTTATCAACATTGACGGGATGAAATACATAGTTCACCTCGGCAACATTTGTACTTACGACTTAAAGTGCCCGAGGAAATCCGGCAAAGAATTTTGCCCACAGTGCTACTAATTATGCCGTATCGATTATTTTCTCAAAAAATATGGGGCCTGCTTCTCTGTTGATGTGTAGCGGTGGTGCTCTACTATTTATGAAATCTCGAAACCCATGAATAAGTCACTTAATATGAAATGATGTTTATTCCAAACATGTAAACCTTGTATATTTTTTTTATACATTGCATTTATGTAGTGATCAAGAGATTGCCTAATCGAGTGCCCATACATTTTCAAGAGTGCTCAGATACTTTCAAGCACTATGTGGTACTTGAAAGTATATGGAGGCGAATTCTACTTCACATGCTAATTGTTTTTTTAAATAAAACCGCTGTTCTTATGAGATTTAACTCTAACTAAAATTACCTGCAACGTATTAAGTAACGTATAAAATAAAGTATTTTGCATGATAAAATAATATTTACCTCTTTAAATTATTATACATTAAATAAGGAGGTTTGAAGCCTCCTTATTTAATATGAACACATTTGCCATGTCAGTGAAAGTTAAATCTATTCTTCACTCAGGGCTATAAAAATATTTGTCTTACTCAACATCGCTGTATCATTATATATGCAATTATATTTGATTGATTTCAATAATTCCTCGTTATTATTCTAGCGATACCGCAAAAAAAGTGTATTAAGTAATATTACTAAATTACGTTGACCTTCATTAAATATTTATTGTAGCACAATGGGTATACTCATGTTATATTTGTCATCTAATTATTACTCTGTCATGTTATCTAAGTGAAAGTCGGTATGACGATTCCTCGTGTTTACTAAAACCATGGTACCGTAAAAAAAGACGGATAGACAAAGTTTAACAAAGATGTCGACGGTGAAAGTAGGAGCAACCGAGCGAACGAGACAGCTAAATTTTTACAGTGATCAATATGATGATTTCGTGTTCATTTCTGGTCGACTTATATAGCAAACAGTTATTATGTCCAAAAATATCGTTATGATTGTTGCGAAAATTAATGAACATACCGGTCATTTGAACTGACATTTTAATACCAATATTCATGTATGTTTGCTTAATCTGGGTAATCTATATGTAAACGTATATATACAAACACATATGCATATAGAAACGATGTGCGTATACACGTGTTGGTGTGTGCGTGTTTGTTTGTGTGTGTGTATGTGAATGTTTGTTTGCGTCTTTGTGTGCGTCCGTGAACGTGTTTGCGTGCATTCATGTATTTGCAAGTGTGCTCGCGTGTGTTGGAGGAGCTCTTAAATAGAATTGCGAGAGCGTACAATACGATAAATTTCAATATTCAGTCACAACATCCAGTTAAAATATCAACGTGTTTGAACATGCCTTTCTCCTGTCAAAGCAATAAAGTAAATATAGTCAATGTCCCTGCCGCTCTCTCTCTCTCTCTCTCTCTCTCTCTCTCTCTCTCTCTCTCTCTCTCTCTCTCTCTCTCTCTCTCTCACACACACACATACACACACACACACACACACATACACACACATACGGGAGCCGGTGGAATTTTATTAAATGATACAGTATATTGATCTAATTATATTGCGGATGTACCAGCAAAAATTGTGAAGTTCACAAATTTTTAAAACCACTTGAAACCAATAAACTAATCGATTTGCAATATTGCATGTTTTCCAGATAGGACGTCTGGCTATAGTGACACTAGTTTTGTAAGATTCAGGGAAAAACCCATTGAGGAATATAGCTAGAAAGAACAGGCTGAAATCGATTTTGCCAGCCTTATCATGTCTTCCTAACAGAGCAACGTTGAGAGGGCTAAGATCATCCAGGCCTTCAGTAAGTGTACTACAATTCATTCTTAGGTTTCCATTATCAAAGTCTATTCAAGAACCATCAAGATAATTGTGAATAAGTTTGAGAAACAGTCAATACTTGAGAGGAGAACTGGGTCAGGTGGTCATAACCGCAAGGGGATCATCATTTCAATCTAGAGCTAAAGGAACCAATGAGAAGAGATCTAATTCAGTCCAAAAGACGCTTGGCACGTGAAAGAAGATTTTCATCTATGACAGTTCAAAGAATAGACTTCAAGTGAGAGTAGACTTGAAAATGAAATCGTACCTCAGACATGTGAGGCACCTTCTTATTCCAGGACAAAGGTAAGAAGGTTAAAGGGGACGAAGATCATCTTGAACAAAATAGACATAAAACTGGAGTGACCTTTTACACAGATGAGAAGAATTTCACCCAAAATACGCACACAAACCGATGCAACAGCTGCTCCCTGGTCTCAGATCTTCACCAGAGAGCTAAAAATGTCATCTTCAACTGCAAACACCCTACCAAATAATGATCATTGCCTGCCTGGCTTCTGATTGCAAGAAAATGTCATTGTCGGTGTTTAAGAATGTTGAGAAACTGACAGGAGTTTGATAGTGTCAGGTTTTGAAAGATATAATGACCTGAATTCCTTCTGAACATCCTGAGGCAAGACACGAGGGGAACCCCAACACAATTTTTAAGGACTTCAAATTTACATTCCAGCAAGATGGAGCTCCTTGTTACACAAGTGCAGTGACTCGAATATTTCTCAGGGTTGAGTTTTAGAAAAGCTTTTGGGATAAGGACACTTGAGCCCTTTCATCACATGATTTGAATAGTTTACGCCTCATCATCTGGAATGAAGTCGAAAAGCTTGTGAGTGGAATGAATTGGAAAAGCGTGTGAGAAGCCCCGAAGTTACCTGAAAGCGTAGGATATAGTAGGAGGATATTGATGAGGACTTCATTTATAAAGCTTATGACACAGTCAAGAAGAGCTTGAGGAAGTCATTGCCAAAAGAGGAGCAAATTTGGATGCCTAATATTAAAGATTTGGACTAGAATTTATTCTGGCTGTTTGTAATAAAATTTTAAGCTTCGTCCAATCTTTATTCCAATAATGTATGAGCTCCGAATCCTCAGCAATGGTTAATTATTTATGAAAATATCATTTTCGTTTCCGATCACCTTCGTCATCGTTCTTCAGGGGAGAAATCAATATATTTCTTTCTTACAGTAGAGGCCAATAGGGTTTTAAAAAACCAATGATAGCTCCATTAAATTATCTTTAAGCATTCGTGAGATACGAAGGTCCTATGATGAATCTAAAAGTTAGACAATTTTGTTGCTACACCTGGAATGTGTGCGTGTGTGTATATGTATGTGTGTATGTTGTGGCTGGAATTGTGCTTATTACCTGGAACCACGTGACTCAATTGTTAGTCAACTTTCTGTAATAAACATGGGAAATCAACAAGACTTTATTACTTCAATCAAAGAAATATGTTATCCTATCACAGCAAAATTGGAGACAACATCGCATAACAAAGTGTTCCTTAATGGGAAACGCATTTTCTGCACCTTTTGAAGGTGTTCTCCAAGTCAACATAATTAGATCCTTAGTCAGACATTTACAGTTGCTGGCGCCCCGGGCAAGCTGAACTTTTCCGTGTACAAGCTGACGTTCGTGGAAATTTCGTTGTCTTTGCCACGACCTCCTTGGCGCTCCCTAGAACACGGCACCCCAGGTGACTGTCCGAGTTTCCGGTACCTTGAGGCGACTCTGACCGTTACACTTACATGACCCCCAAGACTTTAGTGTATGTATAGTTTGAATATTCTGACACTTAATTACCTAATCAGTAATATTAGCAGACAGACTGGCCTCCGGATGGTTGTCTGCCAATCGCTAAATGATATTTGCACATTTAATTTTCCAATTTGTGAAATGTTTCTGACATGTTCATTTGTGTCCATTAATATAGTCTTCAGTAAATATTTCTCGCATTACTTCAACTTAGTCACTCTCTCCCTCCCTTTTTCTCTTTCAGTGTTCTTCTCTATAAAAAAAAGAGACTAAAATGTATTCTCCATCTACGTGGTCGTCCAGTCTGTAAGAAGCAGCAGGGATCATTTGACTTTATTCTAAGCCCTATAGCATACTAAATAGCCATACTCACAAATTCACATATGAAAGTCTTTTTTTCAAATTATGGAGGTAACTGTGGAAAATTTCCTTTTATGAAAATTAATTTGTGTAGAAAATTCCATGTGGAAAAATATGTGACAGCTCCACAAAGTATAGGGAGTACATAAAATCTCATTACAATATGCCAGCTAAAAGTATTGAAATTCTAAAGATAATTTATCTAATGCTTGTACATTTTATATAGCAGCAACACGTATCAGGGAACAATGTCAAGGTGCGTGAAATATCTACCACGCTCTCCTTTTTGTTCACATTAAAATCAGGAATAATAGTCATCTACACCATATGAAATGTATTTGCAGAAATATCCGGTGCAAAACACCGTTTTCCTGAATGTCATAAGGTAAAAAAACGTGGGAGGACTATCTTTTGTATTTATTTTCAATTGACGTTAATTAAATACACCTTTCTTATTTAGTTTTCCATTTCATCCAGCAAATATGAAAGGAAACAGAAATCATCATAATGTTGCTGCTGCTAGATTAAACTTTAGAGATATATTTTTAGTATACCCCTAGAAGGAAGCTTTGAAAATATTCGAGCAATCTGAATATTTCCATAAGTGATTTAATTCAGACATTCTTCCACAAACTGAACAAATTGAGAGGCGTCCTTTCAGAATTAGAAACCAGGCATAACTTGTCGGTTTATGTTGATGGCGTTCTCATCAGAGAGTTGGAACTTATCTATGAAGCAGCAGTTATCATTGTTGAGAAATACAAAAATATATAGATACATGTCTGTTGGGTTGCGGCACTAACGGAGAGAAATCAATGTCAGTGAGTAGCAGTGATGGTCGCAGAACTGGTGGAGTGGCTAAAACTATTAGGAGTCTAATGTAGTCATGTCTTGTAGCCGGAGGGGAAGTTGGATGAATACTTGCAAGAAAATTTGTCTTACCAAGAAATGTTTCGGGTATACGACCATTTCCTAACACTATGGGTCCAGCAATATTGTCCATATCACTAATAAAGATTTAGAAAATAAGGTTAGGGAGCTCCGAAACATAACTTCCAAGATACATTACTCACTGTGCTCGCACACTTGTTTATTAAAGCATAATACTTCATTACAAAAGCATAATAGATTTCAGTCACCTTTTCGTTCTTTCACTTCGAATGAGTATTTATAATTTGCAATTAGGAGTATGATTTTTTTCCGGGTTTTGAAAGAGTAAATCTCATAAGTGAATTTTCCTTTTCACAATTGAATGATTTTCAAATTGAAAAAAAAAACATATGCCAAAGCCCGAGGATTGCTTGGAAAAGCAACGTAAGATACAAAAATCATGTGTCGCAATGGGAAGAAAGTATTAGTAGCTCTTATTTTAATACAATGCGCGTCAAATGATGTATGTGTGCATGCGTGTGTGGGCCTCTGTGTGTTAGTGTGTGCGTGCATATATATATATAGATGCATACATACATATATATATATATATATATATATATATATATATATATATATATATATATAACACATATCTATACACACACACACATATATATATATATATACACAGTTATATACATTTCTGTATAGACACACACATCCGTACACACACATATATGTGTGTGTGGAGGGGTGTTTTACTGAAATTATCTGATTTTGATTTGATTTGTGCTCTGTCGGTGTGTTTACACGAGAAAGATAATTGCCGATTAGTGCGTACATTTGAAATATGTTACTGTATATGACAAAAAGCAATAAAAAATCGATAATATGTTTATATATTTCTTGGATATTTATCCATCAATGTTTTAGTCATTTGTTCACAATTTTCTCTGATGTTATTTCATTGGTTCAATGGATATTGATTCGGAAATTATTTTGTATAAACAATTCATAAGGCACTCACTATTATCAGAATTGTCAACTGCATTCAGTTTCCACAATTTGGTTATTTGGTTATCATTCCATTAATGTTATATTTTCGCCTGTTACATTCTTGTCTATTGAACAGCTCACTCGATCTAGAAGAACATCAATTCAAGTGTCCTTGTCATCAATAACTGATCGATTATCATTCGTATCGCTAACTGTGTAGATTTGTAGATTGGCATATCACAGTCGGGTAACTTCCACGTTCTCTGTGAACCCTGAATTTATGAGTAAAACCATCTGCATTATGCATTTTTGATAACGCTGGTATGGCATAATCTGCCATATATGTAGGATCCCACATCTTTTATGCCGCAGTTGCTGGGTATTCATACATTTTTGCCATGTGAAGAGGGTTTCTCTGACATTCTCAAAGATTCCAAAAGTACTCTTCAAGCGATTCACATGATATTTTGATAACGTGTGTACCATCAACAAGTATTCGCCTGAGAGTTACTATTCCTCGGTTACAACTCCTTTTAGACTCATTAGAAGTTGTATCTCATTGAATTAAATTTGCAGCTGCGTGTTCTTTGCTTTTGTGTCATCTACGTCGCTCGTGTACATTTTATACATGGCATATTGTTCTGTAACAAGTCATACTAGTGAATGATGTTTAGGGTGATCTATCATTCATGTGAAGACATACTAAGTTAAAAACCGGGGTCTGCTGATATTGTTTCCTTTCTATAATAATGAGTTCGAAATAGGGCAAAAGGAGTGACTAATTGGTGGTAGAATTTCAGCGCACATATTGACGTTGGTTTCTTTCAGGATTCTATTTATAAAGACAGCACCTGACCAGAGATTATTACCCCAAAATTTGGAGGAGAAATCTAGCAGTTACATAAATTCTTGTGACTCAAACTTATCACAATTCCCCTGCTGAATTAGAAACACTAAATTGCAATTAGTCGATATTCAAAGTAAGTATCAACATGCAGTAACTATCTAAAGCTAGATAGCTGAAGATGTAGAGGTTGCAAAACTTATGGTGTGTCATTATGTAGACATCTCATATTCATGTTCACACACACACACACACACACAAAGGTACGCGTGCGTGCATTCTTGCACACTCAAATCCATTCATATTTTTATAATAACTTGCCTTTTATAACACTTATAACATTTTGTCCAGTCAAAATCCCCATATGTTTTCTCAGTTCACACTTGTTTTTGAATCACATCTCTGTTAATATAAGTTCAGCAAATTTTCCTATGGCAGCAAAGTTATTATTAAAGTTGATGCAGAACAAAACTTCTTCAGAGCGACAGAGATCTCTGGCCAATACAGCATAAAGCCACCACATTTAACATATATTCAGTTCTAAACAGCAATCACATGTTATTATGTTTTTACTTGTTTTCTGTAATTCTAATGATATACTCTAATGTACTTATTTTAATTAGTTCACTTTTGCCAGCACCAAAGTCCATTACCTGGATCTAAGCTTATTTTACTATTGACATAATTCACGTTGTCTGCTGTGTATTATATCATTATGAAGTGTATACTTGCTATAAAGCAATGACAGGTATTTTCAGTAATATTAAGTGTTAGCTTAATAATATAAACAATGTAATATCAACCTAAATGGCCCGTTTTGTCATATTTTCATTTGAAATCCAGTAATACAAGCAAGGAATCGAGATAGAATCTTAGTAAAACGTACTTTGGAAATGCTATTGAAAATTACATATTGAACACTACTTATTCTCTCAAATGTTCTTTCATGTATATTTATTATATAAACACACGAATACATGCCTTCTGTTTCTTCCATATTCCAACGTATACATTTGTATAAACGCTCACATCTCTACATACATACACATGTACACAGAAAGAGAGAGAGAGAAAGGAAGAGAGAGATGATAAAGGCAGCTAGTGTTTGTCACTTATAGTAGCAGAACCGGTTGTAAACATTTTGAGAAAAAATTTCAAGTAACAAAAGAAGAATATTTTACCTTAATTTTGTTTTTCTTTTTTTCTTTTTTTTTGGTGAAGAAAACCTTTTAGTGAGTGAATATCAGAATTCCCGTCATATTTCTCTTTTTACTCCTCTCTTACATTCTTTGACTCACCCACATTACAAGATCAAAGTTAATGTGTTTACACATACCATATAATACTTGAAATAACTAATGTTCATTTTCATTGTGCCAGGGCCATATTTCTGAGGAAAACAATTTAATACGTGATGGCTCATGTTACAAGATGGTTTTTTTTTTTTTTGGTATTAAACATTGAAATGGCAGGTAAATAGGAATGGATTTAAGAAAAAAAGTTTCAGTGCTGTTCAATCATTTTAGTGGTGAAGACAGAAAGAAAAATAACAAAGGAGCAGGTATAATAACGATTATAAAATATAACCGTTTGCTGTAGATGACAAGTTCATTTCTTGTTAATATAAAGAGACATTTGACGTAGTATGTCGATAATAAAAGCTGATTAGAAACTACGATATACGTGTGTGAATGGGTGTGTATGTGTGTGTGTGTGTGTGTGTGTGTGTGTGTGTGTGTGTGTGTGTGTGTGTGTGTGTGTGTGTGGTATATGTGTATTAGTATATATGGATGTGTGTATACATAAAGACGCTGTACAGAAAGAATTAACATACAACTTTATTATTCGTAAGAATTATGTCTGTTCCTCTCCCTTTAGATTTTGTAAATATAGCTAATTTGAACTTCAGCGCACAATTAGAGAATGTGACACATTTTAGCACTGTGAATTATCATTTACTTTTCATTGGAACATTATAGTAGCTAAAGTCTTATACGCAACTCTCTATCTTAACATAGAATTATACACTCCCTCTCACTAATCTATGTAAAGCTTTCAATACGTTGATAGAATCGCAAACCCTTCTTGACCGGTTGCGGATACTATATTCAAATGAATTCTCCTAGGATATCCACACTAACAACGAATTAGCAGACATTCCTGTTCAATAACGACTACTTCATTGAAGAATTAGCAAGTGCAGGTTATGCGGAGTAGACATATATGAGAAGGACGGGTGTACGTTTTTTTCCCGACATAGGGAAGCCATCAAAAACCTCCGATAACTGTGCGCGGCGAATACTGAGAAACGGTGGAATGGGTATTTTCTATAATAGTGCCATATAAACTATAAGCGATCCATTATTTGAGAGATAAATGAGAAAATACAACTGTTAAACCGGATATTCTAGGCATAAGCAATTCAAGCAAACGGCATTTCTGTTCCCGTAACAAAAGTAGAAATATAGTACCTACCAATAAACCGAGTGAGTAGGAGGGTATACAATATGTAGTTAAAGCTACAAGGCATTTTTTTTTTGTATGCCCGCTTTCTGGTTTATGTCTTTTCATAAGATATAGATGACAGACCATGTAAGCTATCAAGAGAAAGATTCCATTGGTGTAAAGAGAAGGAGAGGATCGATTTACTGGAGCAAACACAGGAGCAGCAGCATTTCCAAGGGAAAACATGAATCACAGAGAATACAGTATTTACAACAAATAAGAGAACATCTGCAAGATAGATTAGAAAATGAAACTTAGAGAAGACATAAAAAACTGTAAAGACATGGTTGAATGTTACAACATTGGTGATATGAATTTTCGATGTAATCGTTTTGAAGCTCTTAGACTTATACACGAACCGCTGAACCGTTACTAAATTGAGAAAATCATGCTCTTTCAATTACAACTTTTCCCAGAAGAAATGAAATGTTTTGTTCTTAAATGAAATATACAATTTCAAAAGAAGCACCAACTTTCATGGTTCAATATAAACGTCCACCCATCAAAAAAAATGTCGTACTTACCATGGAATTTTCTCGGTTTGTACTAGTTATGATTATTAGTATTTCCACTGCTCGTCTGCCTGACTGAGATGTAATCCAGGGCGAATATATCATGGTTCGTTCTTCAGTGACTGTACTCTATTTATCTCCTACTTTGAATCTTTCCTACTTTTCTGAAACTTTGTCATCACCAGCTTCTGTAATATCAATAGTAAATAAAAACGTTCTGTTATTCTCAACCTCTGTATCAGGCTTTTGATGTTCAATTGTTTTAGCATAGTGTATCTTTAAATGTCACAGGATATTCACTTGTTATTCAATTGCTCCTAGGGTCTGCATGTAACGCCTCTCCTCTTCCTTGAATCCGTACTTACCATTGTAAAATTATCGTGTCTTGGTCTGTACCAACTTTTGGCCATCTTCTTGCCATCATTCACAGTATAGCAGACAGTCTCATCATTATCACTGCACAACCTGCATTTGTCACTTCTTTCAGTACAGTATTCTCAATATTGAACTTGGTGTAATGTATCTTAAGTAATTGCTTCAGTATCCGGTTTCAAGTAACTCTTCCTTATTCAGTGGCATCTACCCTCAACACCTGTGTTCGGGCTCACTGTTCTTGCAAACTGTCCATACAGTTTTTAATTTCGCCTTTTTTACACTTGTTTTTCTTGAACTCCCCTGTCATCGTGTATTTATATGTCCTAATACTCAATTGGACCAGCAAGGATCCAATGACACTTTTGTTATACCAACACAAGCTATTTGCTTCTGAACATATACAGCTTCTGAACAATTACAGCTTCTGAACATATACCAAACATCACCAAATTTTGTACTTGGTTCGACACAGCCTTCGACTACGGTTTTTGGAGCGAAATGAACTGTGCATTGTGAGTAGCTTTCTCGATTTTCGGTATACTATTTGCAGCTGAACATTATATCTATTTGAAAATACTTGCATGTCTATAATGCAATCGTTCATAAGACAATCGATAGTAACTAAGAATATAGATGTTTTGTAGTGATTCCTTTTTTTCCCTTGACTTCTTTCTTCCATCATGTATATATATATCCCTATATATTCCCTCCATCCATATATTCATAAATACATATATACAGATACATGTGTGTATGTGTGTGTACGGCTAGAAGAAACGTGTATGGGTGTCTGACAGTTTCGATCATGTAAATTACATATCGCGTTAGAGTTAACTTGGACGTAGCTCAGCATTCCACAACACCATTTATTCTTCGTGTAATTCTAATGCAGAAACATCATGACATAGAATGTGGCATGAATGTATCTTTAAATTACTGACAAAACCCTTTCAAAGTCCTGCGGTCATCGTACTATCAAAGTTTGAGTTAGACACATGGCTAGAAAAAATAACCCGTTCAAATGTTTAGCTCCGAGCTATTGTATATTGTGTCATATATCGAAATCCAAGCCTATCATTCGCAGAAAATAAGTACATCATGCATCGCAATATGGGAACAGTAACGAAATATGTACAGTTGGAGTATAGCAACATCTTATCGAAAACATTTCAGTTATAAGTATGCAATGCTAATTTGAAACACGTAAAAATACAATAGTGAAATTATTACATGCATTATATTATGAAATAGCTTCTTTGATTCAAGGGATTTTTTAGAGTGAAGTGTTTTCAATGAATGAGATAGTACATATCTCATAAAATCAAATTGTATTTCCGACGAGAAACCAATTTCGAAATAAACCCCTTCGATGCAGTCATAGCCTGCAATATGAGGTGATGAATTGATAGTGTTTTTATTATCATGATGCTTACTTTGTTGGGCTTTACAATCAACTGTTGAACTGCTTTCGATTATAATTGCTGGAATTTATAAAAAAATGCAATTACTCACGTTGTAATTTGACTCATGAAACTGAAATGTGCATACTCACACATACATATGGATATGTGTGGATATGTATGTACATATGTGTATACGTGTCAATATACGTTTGTATGTACGAATGTATATACGTAAGTATACGACAGATGATAAAAGATATTAAGCAACTACTGAACCACCTAACAGATACTTTCGGAATTAAATTTGCTGAAGCGAAATGCCCTGACAGTTGAGTAGACATTGAAGCGCTTAAATTCAATATAGAATTTTGATTAAAATGACGAACAAAAAACTAATCAAAAATATCCGAGTGTCAAAAATTAAACTTGGGTATATACTTGCACTAGTACACGAAAAATGTCCAGATATTTACAACTGCAAGAATTTGGAAATAAGGTCTGCTAAATAACAGCATAATCAATGTATCACAGAATTTATTCTGCCTTTAAATGTTATCATTTAGCATATGGACAACCTCTTGAGGCTTACTCGAACGCTGTAATATATAGATTATGTTTGCTGAATAATTAAGTCTGATATTACAGACCAATACTGAGACTAAAGTCTGTGTAATTACCATTCACGCATTGACTGATGGCAATGTTATTAGGCGAATCTGTAGAATTACTTGTTATTAATTGCACGCATTTTCTTTAATTTAAAGATTTGAAATTCCTATTATTCAAAACACCATTTTCCTGGAATTTCTGTCGGAATCTGATATATTGGCTTTATTTGCGTTTGTTGAACACTGTTATTACCACGTCTTCTTTCATTCTCTTGCTCACAAACTTGTCCTTTATGTAGTTACGGTTAAACCATAGTTCTTAAGCTATCATAATAATGATAAAAAATGATATTGACGAAGTTCCGTTTTAGCAAGAAAAACTAAAGTTGAATTAACAATGAGAACAATACTGAAGGAAAGAAATCACACAAAAAACTTTACGTGTATCTCGTTGCTGTTTTCTTTGTGGGTGTAAACGAGTCACGACCTTTTTTATCTTCAAATTCTAAAAGCTAACTCAAACCTTTGTTAGCTATAAGGCCTCACACAAATATCATGTGTAAATGACTATTATTGAAAAGAAAAATCCAGTCATGGCGAACTATTTTCATTGTGACGGAGATTGACCTATTGAAAACATTCGTTACATGTCAGTAGCAAGTTTGAAAAATAAAATACATCAGCAGCATGCACGTCAATACAAAATAACACCACCGATAATAAACATTTTATTATATATGAATTTGTAGCAAAACAATATTGCTGGTTTGGGTCGCTTTCCCTGTACTGTCATATTTCTATGTTTCTGGTGAATTATCTGTTCTAATATTTCCAAAATATTCTACCTGCCAAAATATTCCAAACGTTATATATGGTAGTAAGTTCATTTCAAAATTTCAACATGGCTAGGAGCATGTTTTTACACGAACAAAACAGACATGGCGATAAAAGTTAGTGATGTAGGGCAAGAAAGAGAAACTTGGTTAAAGTGTGTGGAAGAACGAAAACCTTTGTAGAATTAAAGTGAAATAACTATAAAGATAGAAAGATAACTTCTGAGTGAAAATGTACAGATATATTGAAACAATGCAACAGAATGAGAATTGTGAAGGGAAAAAGAAAAAAAACATGAGTAAAGTAAAAACAAAAACCATAAAGTATGGTATAGAAAGCGAAAAAGAACGTAAGCAGATGAAACAGCAGCAAGGGAGCTGACAGATTGTACATATATAAGCTTTGTCTTATACATGATAACCAGAGGCAGATACAGGTAGATACCCTATGGGTAAGTCAATCGAATCATGACTATACTACAGGGATGCCAGAATGGTGATTTCCCTCCTTAGATTGGAAAACAAATTGAATATGCTTTCAAGTAACTTATATATCATAAACGAAAACACAAAACACTATGATTGTGCGTACATGTGTAGGTTGGGGGCGGTGTTGTTAGTCGGACATGTTCGAGAAAAACAATTCCACAACATTTTGATTAACCATCGCCACAAATGGTAGTTATGTTTTTTATATAGCGATCTAATATTTGGGCGGTACATCAGTTCACTCTACCCATCAAATCAATGTTGCACGTACAGGCGCGAGATATCGTAAGTTATCGAAGTGATCACCGAACAACGTGAATCGAATTGTTTTGCTGAAGAATACTATGCACTGTGCAGCACCCTGATCACCACATACAAATGTGTATGTATGTGTGTGTGAGTGAGTGAGTGAGTGTGTGTATATATGTGTGTGTGCGTACGTGTGTGTGTGTGCGTGTGTGTGTGTGTGTGTGTGTGTGTGTGTGTGAATCCGACATGCACAAATCTGAGCAGTAGCTTTTTCCAATTACTGCTTTTCTGAGTGTCCTGAAGAGGAGATTTTCACCCCGAAATATAGAGATATACGACAAAACTGCAACTTTGTTCTGTTTTCTTTTCCTTTTGACGTATATTGTGTATCTTCTTGCATTCATTGCTTCGGCCATACACAACTACATTCTTTAAAAATATACATACATGAATATCTGTGTGTGTGTGTGCATGTGTGTGTGTGTGTGTGTGTGTGCGTGTGTGTGTGTGTGTGTGTGTGTGCATGAATGTATTTATATATGCATGTATGTATGAACGTATATATGTTTGTCTATATGTATGTTTATATTAAAGAAATACATTATTTTCAATCAAGATTGTGGGATATTCGTTAAAGTCCTATTTTTATGCCATCTGCTAATCGCAAAAATGCGGTTTCCATGACTTTAATTTGATAACATTTTTGCTGTTTCATTAAATATCGTGGATTTATCTCAATGGCATTTATTCAAAACCATTGCAGACACGTTGGCAAATATCAGCAACTGTTTGCGACAGCGTTTCCAATGACAGGGATAGTGGGATTGAAATTAGATGGATTTAATCTCTCCAGTTTCTTTAGAAGTAACATGTACCGTACACTCTGGGTGCAATCGAACAGGCAGACATCTTATCATTTAATTCGAGGTTTAATTTATATATACAGTAAATATTATCTACGGAGGCGCTTTCTGACATTAAAAATACCAAACCCTCATTATCTTTCTGTTGTAATCCAACGTCGGACTGTTGTAGCAGTATAGTTAGAGAAGTAAGACTCGATTATTTATATCCGGCTACTCACGATTTCTCGACGTCACAGTACTTGTAACGACTAAGACCTAACACTCGTTACGCGGGAGGGGTGTTCCATCATTATTATTATCCCCATAAAATCTTCCCTTTTAATTTCTTTTTATTAGGGAGTGTAATTTTATTTATTTCTATTGGCAATAATTTTTACAACACATTACCTCCGTTATTTCAAGTTGTTTTCCATGCAGTTACAAATTAAATTTTTTTTTTCGTTTGGCATTCACTTCTAGGAACGCTCTAAATTTTCTTTTTCTTTCAATTGTACTTCTGGGTTAAAATGTTTGTAGTGGCGTTGGTATCTGAAAAGTATCATATAACCGTTCCAGTGTTTTTTCCATTCACTTGAGTTCACTCTCGACGAATCTTATTTTTAGTTGATTCATGTGTTTCTTGTGTACCCTTTTCTTCTCTTTATCAAATGTAGCATTTTCCATATACGTTTGGTAATCACGCCATCCTCCCAACTTTGTTTTCCGTTCTTATATGCCCAAACAAATACATTTTCACCAATTTTAAAATATCGTGTTGTATTATTTATAGCAACTTTTCTCTTCTTTTTTTTTTTTGCCAGGTAGCAGTGTGTCGAAGACTGATATTATTTTCGTCGCAAACATCAGCTCCGCTGGTGATCTACCAGGTGGCGTATTTGGATTTGATATCACCCGATATACACTTATGAATTGTTGTAGAGCTACCTCACCTGTAACGTCCTTATACGACTTTATAAGGGATCTATATTTTGAACGTATCGCTAAAACGACCAGCGTGTCCGTCAGATCTGGAATGGTATGGCACGTAGCTACATGTTCCACAGTTAAAGGTTTACAAGACTTAAACTCAAAAGCAACAAATTGTTTTTCTATTGTCAGACACTATCGTTTCTGGGACGCCAAATCTCGCAAACAGCTCACCTAGAAAGTTTGTCGTAGTTGAGGATGTTGGCCATTTACACTTACAAATTTCTGTCCATTTAGAAAAAATATCTACTACCACTAAGTAGTATGAACCAGCAAAATCGATGAGTTGGCTCGACCAAGGAACATTTACTTTTGGTCAAGGATCACTTTTTATCGTCGGTAATTTTGCCGTTAGAGCATATCCTATGCAGCCTTACACTAAATTTACGAGTTCTCTATCCATGTTTGGCCAGTACACGTAGCTACACATTAAGTCTTTCACGGTCGAAATACCAGAATGTCCAACATGGAATTTCTTTAATATTTTCTTTTGCAGTGTTTCATGTATTACTACTTACTCTGCATATATCAATACGCCATCACAAATTGAGTACCTTGAATTCGTGTGGCAACAATCCTGATCCTATTTACTTTTCCTGTATACTTTTCATTTGTCCTTTTCCACATTTCGCTTTATGTTTTCAGGGATCACCGTTAATTTGCGTACCACATTCCTCATTAATTTTTTTTTAGTTATCTTCTGATGTTATTTCTGCGATTACCGTATCTTCGAATGTCTCAGAGTGTTTCGGTATCAGTCTGGACAAACCATCCGCATTTTGTTTTTTGTTAACGGTAAATATTCCATTTTGTAATCATAATTCAATAATGCAGTGCTCCATCGCTGTTGTCTATTCACTCTATGCGTTGGTATTCCTTTTTCTAAAACCGTTTTTGACAATAGTGGGCGTTCATCCGTTTAGAGACAGAAACGTCTTCCGTGAATAAATCTATGGAATTTTTCACACCGAATATGATTGCTGACGTTTCTTTTTATATTTAAGTGTAGTTCCTTTCTGCTAGTAATAACGATCGTGACCCATGGCCATAGCCTTTTTTATTGTTATCGTCATATTTGTGCAGAAGCACTAATCCTACACTGTAATGACTTGCATCTGTAACCAATATAATATAGGGAGATTGAGATCAAAATCCGTTAACGTTAAGTTCGATGATAAAATGCTTTTTAATTCGTTAAATGCCTTATGACACTTATCAATCCAGCTCCATTTTGCATTTCCTTTAACAAATCCTTGAGCAGGTCCGTTACATTGTGTGCATTAGGAATGTAAATTTGGCAGTAATTTGCTAACCTCGAGAATGCTTGTAGCTTAGTCAAATTATTTAGCGCGGGCACATCTTTGATCGCAGTAGCTCTGGATGGATTCGGTTTCCGTCCGTTTTTATGTTATGTGGCACAAGTATTTAATTTTTTTCAGAAGGAACTCGCATTTCCTTTACTTAAATTAAAATCATATTCCCTTATCTTTACGCATACCATTTTTACGTGTTCTACATGTTTGTGTGATTCGATTTTCATTAGGATATCGTCTAAATAGGCGACAGCAAAATTACGGCCCCCAGCATTGTATCCATTACTTGCTGAAATATAGAATGGGTCACTTTTATACCGAAGAGAAGCTGGTTAATTGTATATAAGCCATGATGTATATTAATGGCGAATAAGTGTGAGCGTTCTTCATGGATTTGTAAGTATGCCTCCAAGAGTCTAATTATGAGAAGAATTTGCCTCCATTCAATGTTGCGAATACTTTCAGGACGTGGCAGTGGGCTGTTATGTGAGTTTAAGCAATCATTCAACCCCATTGAAACATCTGCACAAACGCTTAACTTATTTTAAAATGTTTGCATAGACTGTAAGTGCTGCCCAATTTAACTGGACCGTCTTCTCGATTATTCCAAGGCTTTCAAGTTCCTTATTTAGCTGTTCTAGTGTCACGATCGGTACATTACGTTTCGGTTTAAATACAGGTGTTGCACTTTGTTTTTCTACAATATTTGCCTTCTTTTCGTGTAGCAACCCAGTTAATCAGAGAAAAAGTTTGGAAATAAATATTCTATTTTTTGTTTCAATCTCTCGGCCGCATTCGAACGTTCAACTGCACCGACTATATTCCCCCGCAAAACACTTATATGCTTATTCCACAATTTGAACAGTACCATCTACTCTATGCGGAATAGATTAACGGAATTTTTTAGCACATAGTTTTTCCATTTTCATTTAGTCACGAAATGTCACATTACAACCAAATTCACCTACAAAATACAATCTTTAACCCATAACACCGTGTGCTATTTTTGTAGCTTTAGTTAATTTTTGCTTACCGAGATACTTTCCAATTACTTCATTCACAATGGTAATATCACTGCTGGTATCTAACTGCATTTTTACTTTAATATTTTCAATTTTCACATTTACAAATTTCCTCCTTGTCACGTTTCATTCGATGACATCTTGTTTATTGTTATTTATTTGCTCCAACGTTTTGTCATTTTGATTTCACAGTGCGCTTTTACGTGTCCAATTTTTCCACAACGGAAATATTCCACCTTCTTAAATGGATGTTTTTTTTTTTCTCAGGTGTGAAACTCCACATGGGTTTGTTGCCTGATTTGTCTCTTGTTTGTACTTTAGTACACACTTGATTGTATTTTGGTACACACTCGATTTCTATTCAGCCTGCTTAGTACTTGTTTAACTTGGGAGCAATATTTATGTTTAATTTTCTATGCGCAGTGTCTTAAAGTTACAATTCTTTCACATTATTCTGAAACTTATCGTAAGATTGCAGCCTGGTTTATTCCAGTTTAGTGAGAATTCTTGTTCTTACTTCTGCGACATTTTCTGCAATTAGTGCTTGAGTAAACATCATATATTGGAACATATCTGACGTTAATTAGTTCAGTTTGATATTTTCACATTCTCTGCCAGCATATATGATGTTGCCCCCCCCACTCGTTGTTCTGTAGTAGGTTCAAACATTTCCA
Source organism: Octopus bimaculoides (assembly GCF_001194135.2). Classification (NCBI taxonomy): domain Eukaryota; kingdom Metazoa; phylum Mollusca; class Cephalopoda; order Octopoda; family Octopodidae; genus Octopus; species Octopus bimaculoides. The sequence continues at coordinate 36,009,695 of NC_068984.1, forward strand.
GCGTATATAAAAATATTATGCAATACGTGTATTGTATTTTTAAAGTTTATGTCAGGAGGTTTTTTCAAGGATTCTTATTTGCTGTAACCCCCATGTTCTCCTGCTGCTAGTTTCCTAAGGATTATACGCGTTTTCATATCGTCATCCCAATTATTGCACTCTTTATTGAAAATCTGTTCGTATCTTCTAGAGAACGCCTCGAAGGTGACTCCTTCGTTTGGTTAATACTTAAATTCCGTTATTAAGTTTGTAACATAATCTGTTGAGAACATCTTTTCAGCCTTTTTCGCTTACTTATTAATCATTAATTGCAGCATTTTCGTTGTAATAGTAATTGTTATCGATGTTTTTGCTGTTCCTGCTGCTGCTGCTGCTGCTGCTGCTGCTGTTCCTGCAGTTGCTGTTGTTGTTGTTGTTGCTGTTTTTGCAGTTCCATCAAACTGGCCAACAAATCTTCCCAAATTTTACGCTTTTCTATACCGTAATATTCCCACAAAATACTTTTGCCAGTTTCGTAACTACTTGTGAATTTGTTAATTCCTCGTCAACACACTTATAATCCAACGTCGGATTGTTATAACATCCACTCTGGTATAACAGTATAGTTAGTTAGACAAGTAAGACACGACTATCTATGACCGACTACCTGCAACTTCTTGATTTCACAATATTTGTAACGACTAACACATACCACTCGTCACGTTGTAGGGTTGTTCGATTATTATTATAATCCCCAGAACAACTCCATCTATAAACGTGTGTGTGTTACAAAATAATGATAGGCACAGACAACCCAGTAGAAGAAAACTGCTTAATCTATATATGCTTTCTTTTGAAGAGTGGCATGTGCAAGATTCAGGAGGTGAAACCAGCGACATTTAGTTTCATATTTACTTTAAGACTCTGCATTAGTAATGAGGTTTTTCATTCTCTTGCTACATTAATCGCAAATTTTATTTATCATTTCCATGTAAAAAGAACACCTCCAACACTCACAACATTCAATGATATACACTGGTTCTTCTTTTCTAGATTATGCTGTGCATATTCATCGAGTGGGATTGGATTTGTACAACTCCTTTCCCCACAATAAAAAAAAAAATCGGTCAACCACAAGTTTCGCTCGAAAGAAAGGTGCGAGCTATCACAAAAATACCTGGCCGTAGCCTTCGCATGTGTTTGATTTTCGATCATGTGATGGCAACATTTGAATACGCGTTTCCACACATAAAATAGACATGTATATATATATATATATAT
>NC_068984.1:36014054-36015606 GCF_001194135.2 Octopus bimaculoides
TATATATATATATATATTGTATTTTGGAATGGTCATTTTTGGTCAAATAAACACATGAACTATATGAACATGCTTCATTCAGTTATTGCTGTTCTTATTCTAACTCCTGTTCATTGTGAGGAAATATTTCGTTACACAAATACATCTTTCTCTCCCTATATATATATATTTATATACATGCATGTATATGTATATATATATATACATTTGTGCAGATGTATACATATATATATTATATATTGTGGCAATGTATGGACGGATTCCGGAGTACCGAGGAAATTTTGTATAAATATATCAAATTAAGAATTCTACGAGGTATATTGCAATACAAAATACCAAACGGAACCTCACCTCTTATATCTCATTTTTCGTCCTCCTTTAACTTCTATGTGATATAATTCTTGGGAGAGAATACATTTGCGGCTGAAGATAGCTTTATACGGTCAATTATACACTGATGTAACAACTATAAAGCTTGAAACACGTGTACCGCAGAATCCTTTGTGTTTTGTTTTTATTTTTACATTTACAGTTTATATAGATATATATGTAAGTATGTAAGTATGTATGTATGTATGTATGTATGCCTGTATATATGTGAGATAATAGTTTCACTTTAATAGTTTCAGTATTAAAGTGAAACTATTAAATTGAAAATATCTGACATTAAAATAGAGAGATATTATTGTTTCACTTTTGACACGTAATACTGCAATAATGGAGGAAATGTGATATTGCACTGGGCTCGCACTAGGCAAGAAGTTAAGATTTGTTGGCCTAAAACACTACATGGAGCCTAAATAATGCTTACGTAAAATTTGAATGAAATTGGTTGTGTAGTTTTAGGGATTCATAGACAGAAAGACAGACACGCATTCTCAACTTTATATATATAGATATATTACTATGAAGCATTGTGTAGAATATATTGTATAAAAGATCGTGGGTAAGGCCAGAACACTGCAAAGTGAATGCAATGTAAATCAATAGAAAATAAATATATCAATTAATGTAGACTTACATTGTATGCAATATTTCAGGGTTATGACCCTATTTCCAAGAAATTAATGAATGTTGCCGATGTGCGTGTGTGTGAGCGTGTGTGGAGTGGACATAAAGGTATTGATATAGCAACCAGCTAGCTTCTTGTAACTCTTTTCTGTTGTTGATCTTAGGTTTTTTTGGTGTATGAGGATGGCCTCAGAGATTCTCAGGTTGCTTTGATGTTCGTTGTGAATTCCCGGGTCTGGAATTTCCGTAGATATTTCTTCACGACAGAATCTGACTGCATGTGTTCCTTAATGTATATGTAGTTTTGTTGTTGTCCCTCGGATGTAGGATGCGCCACATATGCCACAGATGACCTTGTATACAACATAGGGCCTATGGCACAATTCAGGATCATTGATGGAGCAGTTCAATAATGTTCACGCCTTGTAGTAGTAACATCAGTTGTTCTTGGACAGAGCTTTTCTTAGGTAAGGGCCGGTGTGCACAGACCTGGAAATTCACATCCTTTATAAAATATATAGAATGATTCTTTATATATATA
>NC_068984.1:36016269-36020531 GCF_001194135.2 Octopus bimaculoides
ATGCATACATATATATATGTATATATATATATATGTGTTTCAGTGTATATATATATATACATATATATATATATGTGTGTTTGAGTGTGTGTGTGTGCATGTATGTGTTCGTGGGTGTATGTGTGCATGTGTATGCGGTATAGTGTGTGAATGTAATGGCTACTTCGCTTCTGACTAATGAAATTCGAAGCAGTTGCAGGATATATACGCTGCTAATTGTATCACAAAATTAGTTGGCCACCGATATATATCGAAGTCAGAAAATTTTCGGCCTGCAAAATGCAAGAGGTTAATTTATTTGAATGTGACAATATGTTGAATACAAACAGATTTCTGTCAATTCACTATATCGAAATTAAATTTTGTTACTTTCATGTAGGTGTATCGAACAGTTAGTTGACCAAGTTGTTTATATATCATAGTTCTGTTTATATGTATCTGTTTATATCTTATATACACAGGCATATACTCATTCCAGTGTCTCTCGGGTATTTGCATGTATCAATACAGGTTATAAATATAGGTGTACGTATGCACTCGTATGCATATATTTGTGTGTGTCTGTGTGTTTGTGTGTGTGTGTGTGTGTGTGTGTCTGTGTGTGTGTCTGTGTGTGTGTCTGTGTGTGTGTCTGTGTGTGTGTGGGGGGGTGCGAACGTGGGGGTGAGTATGGGGGTGAATATATGTAGTTATTTACAGATAGGTATAACCAACTGGCACTCCGCGGTTACGACGATGGAAGCAGTTGGTCTGATCAACGCATCACCTGCTCACGAAATTAACGTGCATGTGGCAGAACAATTCACAGACAAGAGCACCCCTGATGTAATCCTAAGGGAGATGCAGCGAGACACAGTGTGACAAGGCTGGCTCTTTGAAACACCGGTACGACTCATTTTTGCCAAGTGAGTGTACTGGAACACCGTACAATAAGGTGTCTTCCTCAAGGACACAACGCATCGCCATGAATTGAACTCACGGCCTTTCGATCATGAGGCGAATATACTAACCACTAACACACGCGCCCTCTCAAGTAGGTTTATCTAAATGCAAATACTATATGTATGTATATGTGTTTATATGTATATGTGCACACGTGTTTGTGTGTACTCTTTGGGCTTCACATCTAGTCAACCAGTGCAACTTGTGTAAAAATTGACGGGTGATATTTCTACTGACCATTGCTTCATTTCTGTTCGGAAAACGATATGTGATGTGTTACGTCGGAACAGCTTATTCTATTTTTTAATAGCGTCTCTGAAACATAACCTTGTTGGTAGAAATATTGATATATTAAACAGTAGTATTTAACACATGATATGTTTTCGTGTGTTCCTATATATATATATAACAACCAAGAATATGCACGAAGAAAATCGTATATTTATTTTAGACTACGCCTTTAAAATCCAACAATTGCTTCAGTTGCATTAACGTATACATAAATTCACACACACACACACGCACACAAACACACACACACATATATATATATATATATATATATATATATATATATATATATATATATAATATTATTAAAATTAATAATAGTATGTACGTAAAATTTTGTCAACTCAACATTATCCACCTAATATGAATTGGTGAAATTCTAAGCACAAAAAGAAGAAACGCCAAACTAAGTTTAACTTCAAGAAATGAATGCTTAAAGAAGAATTAGGTCTATCAGTGTGGAGTAAAAACCAGACATCGTAAGTATTGGTACGTTAGTTCTTCTGCTACTAGTTGGAAATCAAGATTTTATAATCACTCTAAATCCTTTAATCATGGCAGAAAGTGTAATTCTACAAATCTTAGTGAATGCATTTGGAATTTAAACGTTTATAATATTAAGTATGACTTAAAGTGGTTTATTATTAGTTATGAACCATCGTATAATATTGGTAATCCTACTTTTGTTCCTTAGCTCGAAGAATTATAATTTATTGTTACTTCTAAATTAATTTTATTGAATTCTAATAGGCACTTAACTTTAAGATGTTGCCATTAATTTAGAAAGACTTTCAAATATTTCAATTATTGATTATAATATTTTTGTTGATTGTTATATAAAAAATATTAATTTCTATTAAAGTGCTAAATATAAGGAATAATTAATTGATTATAGCTTTGTAAAGTATCTCAGCTTCGATTAAACAGAACATAAAATTCTTATGTATAATTTTCATACTTTAATTATCCACTCAGATAAACAAGAATTATATATATTATTTATATAATTATATGTATTATATAATTTTATATTATTAATTATGGTAATTTTTGAATCATTACATAAAAACCATAATTCCTCAAAAAGGGTATAATGTAATAAATAAATTGGTATTTAATTATTTTATCAGTTATTTTAATTCTTTAGTTATCTAACGTAGTCATCAGTAGTTACATATAATATTATTAATTATAATAATTTTTCAATTATTATATAATATAGTGAATTCCTATGTAACAGTATATTATAATGAATAAATAGGTATTTGGCTGCCTTTTCTGTAATTCTTATCTTTTTATTATCCTGTGCAGTCGGTGGTTGTATGTTTTTGAATATAACAATTTTGCAGTTATTATATAAGTTTAATTCCTATAGAAGGGTTTATTATATTAAATAAATTAATAGGTAATACATTATTGTGGCGTAAAGCAGGTTTCTATTATGCATTCCGCTAATGATTATCTGTAGTTTTTAATTTTTAATTATTTTTTAAGCATTACATAGAATTATGCATTAAATAGAATTCTGCGGTCTTTTTCTTTATATACCCAGTGACATCATACTCATTTTTTACGCTATATTTTGAGATGTTTTCTGTGTATATTTGAAACTGTCAAAAAATATGGAATTCGTATGTTCTTTTTTTTTTATAAATAACTTAGATATTCAATGATGTTGCTCTTGGCTGAATGAATGAATGTCTGAAGTCAAATTTGGTTTGGAGTTTCTTTTTGCTAGCGTTTTTTGACAGCAAATATTCTTTCAGATGATCAGTTAGAATTTCACCAATTTGGATTTGTATGACTTTGATAATGGTGTGTTGACATAAATTTTACACACATAGTATCATTAAGTTTAATATTATTACATATATACATATATATATCTATAGGAGTGAGTGTGTGGTAAGTAGGTTGCTTACCAACCCAATGGTTCCGGGTTCAGTCCCACACCGTGGCACCTTGGCCAAGTGTCTTCTACTATCGCCTCGGGCCGACCAAAACCTTTTGGGTGGATTTGGTAGACGGAAACTGAAAAAAGCCCATTCTATATATGTATATGTATATATATATATATATATATGTGTGTGTGTGTGTGTGTGTGTGTGTGTGTGTTTGTGTGGGTGTGGGTATGGGTGTGGGTGTATGTGTGTGGGTGTGTGTGTGTATGTGTGTGTGGGTGTGTGTGTGTCTGTGTCTGTGTTTGCCCCCAACATCGCTTGACGACCAATGTTGGTGTATCTAAGACCCTGTAACATAGCAATTCGGCAAACGGTACCGATAGAATAAGTACTAGGCTTACAAAGAATAAGTCCTGGGGTCGATTTGATCGACTGAAGGCGGTGCTCCAGTGTGGCCGCAGTCAAATAACTGAAGCAACTAAAAAAATATGCTTCTATTCTTCTCGAGATAAAAAAAGATAAACTATAAAAGCAGTGCAGTAAATGTCCATCAATACTGAGGCAAAGATGTCTGGTCACATTGGTATTTTCAAGACACACCCAGAGCGTACTCAGTATTGTTTCCTCATATATTATGCCCGAGAAACGGTTCATGCACCATGATAGGGAAACATTAGATATTCTGACTATTAAAGGCGTGGCTGTTGTGTATGATAATCTGTTCTGTACTACACTTACCGCATTCAGACCTTATAAATAGCAAGCAGAAATCTATTAGTATGCAACTATATAATTTATCTTTTAAAATACAACGGTTGACCTAAAGGTAAAAGAAAATTATATGAAACATTTTAAATAGTTTGTCAAACATTTCGAAGTGTTTTATTATTATTATTATTATTATTATTATTATTATTATTATTATTATTATTATTATTATTATTATTATTATTATTATTATTATTATTATTATTTTATGTTTGACTTTTGTTTTGCATTTGTACAAGTTGGATCCAAGTCTCACCCAGAGACCTCAAGAGACAACAAGTTAGAGGTTTATGTAGGTGTTATGCCTAGGGTACCATATATTTGGATTTGTACAGTTTTGTTCAAGTGAATGTTTAAGAA
>NC_068984.1:36021857-36027778 GCF_001194135.2 Octopus bimaculoides
GTAAGTCACGTCTGGTATGGCTAGAGCATTGATCGCTTCGATCCTGTTTCTCGCGTTCAGCTCTGTCTTCAGTATTGCTCTCACCCTGCGATAACATTCTCTTCTGATCCTTTCCCTCATCACTGAGTGCTTGATATTGTCTCCTTCAATTACCCCTAGGTATTTGTAGCTCTCCGCTGGTTCTAACTCTTTTATGACATTTTGCTGGTCAAGGTTCACATTAGATGTATTTGTCATTTTTCCTTTGATAAAGGTAGCTTTCGCACATTTATCAAGGCCAAATTGCATTCTGATGTCATCACTGAATTGTTTAACAATCGCTAGTAGGCCTTTGAGTTGTTGGTCATTTTTTGCAAAGAGCTTAAATCATCCATGTAAATGAGATGATTTATATTTTTATCAAATATTTTTATTATTATTATTGTTATTATTATTATTATTATTGTTGTTGTTGTTGTTGTTGCTTTTTGTTTTTGCGCTTTCAACCTTTGATATTTAGATGCAAATTATGACTATAAAGTCATTCGGATAAAAGTAAGGAACATATTTTCTAAATAACATATTTACCAATGATAAATGATCAATACCCATTTCCATACATTTATCATACTTGAATATATATGATTAATCTTCTCTGATATGTTTCAAATAACTAAGTTTAGTACAATCCAGGTGTATTTATCATTTTCGTTGTTGGCTATTTAAATCCATCAATTTTTAATAGTCGCTACGGAAATAAACATCGCAAGCAATTTTGTAAAACGTAAAAGCAATATTGAAATTTACGAATGTCACACTTAATGACCATATGTTGACATTGTTGAGTTGTAAAACTAAGAATAAACTTATTCTATCAGAACATTGACACTTTCGAGATAAATTCTTGTGTGTCTAGACGAACACCTAAAACCACTTCTTTGGCACCAAAAGATACCTCTAAATGCTACGCTTTCCGGTCCCTGAGTCATTAGATGTTCGTGCATGCAAACTGTAGAAAATTTAACTTCTGGAAAACTACCTTCTGGAAAATCCATATCATACGCTCATCTATGTAAAAGCAAACCGAAAGTGAAAATAGACAGAAACTGTAAATTATTTAAAATGATTGCAATGCTACTCCTCTTTACTCATTTTACTTTAGTTTCCGTACAAAATATAAAATATCAGGAAATTTTTAGTGGTCACCCTAAAATTACTCCCATATTTACTTCATAATCTTCCTATAATGCTCGATTTGATGCCGGTTTTTAACATTAGATTGCCAATATTTAGGTGTTTTAAGAAGTTTTAACTGCAAACGTTTTGTATACTAACAGAAGTTTACACGAATTTAGTCTTGTTTTATTTATTTATATTTATCCGAATCACTTTCTAACACTTTACTTTTGGAGTGGTTTTCAAAAATAATTTATTCGTATAGAGATTATTCTTATGGATTCTTCTTATGGATTCGTCTTATAGAGATCATTTAATTAACGGTGTACAAAATTCCCATTTGAAATTAAGAGTGATGTGAATATTAATGAGAGTATACATATCTTCTATGCAACGACTTTGCAAATTATTATGTATAAGGTGAAAACTACGTGTTCATAGAGAGTAAATTTACTCGATGCTCAAATATTTTCTCCGTTTATTGTTCATATATTATTTAATCCTAAATCTAATGTGATGCTAAAAATGGCACCGTTCTTGAGACTACGGATCACGGATCACACTCGATGCAATATAACAATGTGCATGATTGGAATTTTAACACGAACAGCATGATCTCTAAATCCAGAAGTTTCTTTATTCTCTCTCTATTTATTTTCTTTTATTCCTTTCCGTTCATGAGCGTAGCCACGAAATGTCAAAAGCGTTATCACTTCCCCAGCGTCTAACTAATACAAATGCTTGATGTTCATACACATGTCTTCGTCTTTTATTTTTCTGTAAATTTCAACTATATGTTTATATGGTTATGTTCAAAAACAGCATAGTGAAAATTCTAATGAAAAACTACAATCTTGTACGTCAACGACATTTGAGAAATTTTAAGAAGCATCTGATTTTGCGCAGGATAAAATTAATTTGTGAAGCGCTAGTACTGACACGGCTGCTGCTATAAATTATCCTGAGCATTTGACATATAGAATTGATAAAGGGGGCTGTACATGAAAGAATGTGTGCAATGTTGACGAAATTGAATATTTCTGTAAGCTCATACCGAATGAAACTTTTTTCTCTAAAAGAAATTCAACTTCAAGTAAATCGTCCAAAACATGTCTGATGTCTCTTCTAGATGGAAATGCCAGTGTGATATGAAATTAAGCCCCTTCAGGTGTATCCTACTGAAAATTTAAGGGCTTTTAATGGTTACACAAAGGTGAATTTACCTCTGATTAGGCATTCAATAAGAAGGTGTGAATGATTAAGAGCCATTTAGAAAGGTAGCTAGAAATCATTATTTTTCCTAATGTACAAAGGTACACTCTCGCAGATGAGATTTCCAACAAAATTTTGCTTAGTTCAGATAAGGCAGGTAGCAAGACGGTGAAATCAAACGAGCAGGCTGATTAGGTGAAAGCTATATATATATCTCACACAATATACATTTTTGCTTTAGCCTATGGATCAATTTGTGGTAGCTAAACTTAAGTCATATTTGCTAAGAAATTTCATATTACTAACAAAACCAAATTAATGGGTGGATAAGCGTCTAGCCAGAGCTATGAGGACGAATATCAACCTAATCAATGCTGTGAATAACACTGACACATTTTAGGATAAATTGAAACCCTCGATTGTGAATGACATTTAGATAAAATATAGGACTATATCGCTGATTTGAATTTTACAATATTTATTTCATATTTTTAAGTAAAATTTTAAAAGATACATTGAATTTGTGGCTATATATATTTCCGCTATATAATATGAATCACCTTTCCATTTTTTGTTGAGTGCATTTTAGTTGTATAATACAATTGAAATGCTATGGCGTGTAAGAAGATCTAATGCAATTGTTCAACCTGGAATATTATAAATAATAAGACTTGCTCAGAATGCTGTACAAGTATTTGCAAGAAGGTTGCCTGTTGACGGACCTGAACTTTATCTTTACAGCAGTAGTGAAAAAGTTTTTTTTCAAAGAGAAAATGTTTTGTCTTCCAGGGAAAATACAAATTCACTTTGAATTCTGCACAGGAAATTTTTGTCTGTATTTTCTTAAGAAAATATTAAAATACTTCGGCAGCATTGCACAATGCCTACTTTGATTGCGATATTACTTGATATTTCCTCCCATTTATTTCATTTTGCATTCTCTCAGCATTTCTTATTGATTTATTTACTCAAAGTACACCCATATCTAGTCTTACTCCAACGTATTGCAGTTGTGGTTCTTAGTACTTTAATTTCTCTGCTTTTGTGTTTCATTACCGAATTTTAATGCGATCCGTTGCTTATTCCGTCATTTTTCTCTTTCCAGTCGGTTGTCAGTTTCATTGTGAATTCTGTTTCTGTTGTGTGTTGCTTGTGCCTTCATTTTCTATCCTTCTTCATTTATAGATTTCTGTAGTATACTCCCAAAGATCCCTCCACCCTCTCCCTATCTCTCTCTCTCTCTCTCTCTGTCTCTCTCTCTCTCTCTCTCTCTCTCTCTTTATATCTATCTATATGTATGTGCGTGTGCGTGTGAGTGTTTGTGTGTGCGTGTGTGTGTGTGTGTGTGTATGTGTGTGTGTGTGTGTGTGTGTGTGTGTGAGAGAGAGAGAGAGAGTGTGTGTATCAACCTATCTATCTCTCAGTAATTTTCGTTTCATTTTTCACTCGCATGGCTTGAAATATTTTGAATCGATGACTTTGTGCACCTTTTAGTGCTCGTTAATATATATTTTCCCATATCGTTCAGATTTGCACTGTATATATTAGCTTTCTTCTATCTGTATTTCTCTCTCTGATAATGTTTGTCTACCCCCTTATTCGAAGATTTCACTCCCTTGTGTATCTATACACATCATTTTTTAACATAATCAGGTATTGTTTTTATTTCTCACTATTAACACCATAGCACTTTTAACGCTTTTCAAGAAATCCGCACGCAGAAAGATACCCACTCACTCAACAGCTTTTAAATGTTGTTTAATCGTAATTATATATTCTGTGCCACTATCTCTCAAACGGGTATCATATTTTCAATTCATTTATTTCCTAGTTATTTTCTTCAATTTCCAAATATTGCATCAATGCATCTACTCGATGATTTTCAAAACAACATTTTAACTGCAATTTTAAAGGAATCTGATGGATACATATAAATATTTGAATAATGAACGATTTATGTCAGTGTCTCATTCTGTTATTGTTACTCTTCAAATTTATACAGTTATTCTCCTACTACCCTCTCTCGCACTCTTGTATCACAGGTAAAATATAGATCTCAATTTTAATCTGCTTCTCGCTTATAATTGATATGTCTTATTTCATCTTATTGTAAAATGTATAGCTACATATATTTTAACATTACAGCTGGACTCTGCACTACAACTAACAAAAAAAACATATCCACAAATAATAATATCGAACATGAATGTGCATTATATTTACAGCTGTAACATATATAAAAAAGAAGGAGCACTCTCAATATTGCAGTTGCATCCTCGTGTTGTTTACTGTAAGTTCACACACGAATGCAATTATATTATGGCGTAACAATAAAAGAATACAATCCTGAAATCCGCAGAAAAATCGGAAGTCAAAGTCCGTATAAACATTCAAAGTATTCAGAATTCCAGAGAGAACGGAATTCATTGAGGAAAAAATTTAAAAGTAAATAGGTACTTCAGAAATATCTATCTATCTATCTATCTATCTATCTATTTATCTATCTATCTATCTATTTATCTATCTATCTATCTATCTATCTATCTATCTATCTATCTGTCTGTCTGTCTATCAATCTGTCTATCTATTTATCTATCTATTGATCTATTTAGCTACCTGTATATCTATAGCTCTATATCTGTTTATATATATGTGTGCGTGTGTGTGTGTGTGTGTGTGTGTATGTGTGCGTGTGTATACATATACGTATGTATGTGTATATATATATATATATATATATATATATATATATATATATATATACGGAGGGAGAGAGAGAGAGAGAGAGAGAGAGAAAGAAACAGAGAGACAGAGAGAAAGAAAGAGCGAGAAAGAGAGAGAGAGAGAGGTGCATGCCTCTGTGCTCATTATTTTCAAATGTCCAGAAGCATATATGGATATATAGATAATTTCAAACAGACACATATTTGCGCATACACATATATGCATACATAATCATACTTTATTTGATGTAAAAACTGATATTTAGATAACGTAATACAAGTATGATGGTGACGTCCGTAGGGTAAGACTTTAATTTTAATCGATGTGGTCAATTGCTATCATTGGCATAGCTATATTTATGTACGTGCCACCTTGCGATTATCTGTATGTGATAAACCTTCAATCCTGCTAACATTTTCCTAGTATTCGGATTTTGTAATGACATTAGTAATTGATGATTCTACAAAGTCTCATTTACACTGTAACCCCTATTGGACAATGAATAATAATTTTGAGTATTTGATGTTAATGCCTGTGATAACATGCAGCTACATTTAAAATGAAGCTTTTAATTCCATTCATAAATATTTTCAACTAACATTATGAAAGGCCCGCGACTATACGCTCGGTATTCGTTACAAGGCGTGATTTTGAACCCATTAATCGGCCCTAGAACATGTTCTTTGTGAGCCTAGTACTTAACCTATCGGTCTCTTTTGTCGAACCGCTAGATTACAGGTGCGTAAACTCACCAACATGGTTGTCAAGTGATGGTGGCGGACACATACAGACACACAAACATATACATACATGTATATATATATATATAT
>NC_068984.1:36028469-36030767 GCF_001194135.2 Octopus bimaculoides
ACACACACACACACACACACACACACACACACACACACACACACACACATATATATATATATATATATATATATATTGGAAGGTTTGGAGGTGATGTACAGGTATTATATTATAGAAAAAAATTAAGGTACTCAGAAATCTGGATGGTTGTACATTTACAGATTTTTATTATTGTCACATGTTTTATAAATAAAGCGCTTTTCACCTAATCTTGTAGGATTTTCAAATTATATATAGGTATATTTTGGTTGGAAACAGTAATCTTACTAAATATAGCATATAATGACTGTATTTTCTCTTGATATGACAAAATAACACCCTAAAACAAACCCTATAATAATTTCACTGAACATTATATTATATCTTGTGGTTTTTGATGGTATCCTTCGTGAAAGTACTATACCGCATTTTGGACAATATAATGCAGCTTTTCCAGGACAATGTGCACATCTTCTTGTGTTGCCCTGTCTCAGTCAGTGGCTATTTCCATTATAATGTTCACAGTTGATCGGAGAAGTTCCTTACCTGCCTTATTCTGAAGGAGTCCTATATTGTTTCTATATGGAAATGGCCAATTTGCGTCGAATTTGTAGGAGAGACGCCTTGTTATTTCTGGCTTGTTTTTTTTTCTTTTCCATAAAATCCACGAATTCACAACGACAACATCAATGAAATAAATGAAAAATTGGCCACCACTACTTCTTCTGCCTACGGTAGGATGCGACCAATTGAGACCAATTATAACTATAACCTCACTACTCATATATATTCAACTATCTCTATTCGAAGACAGAATGAAAAACTTTTGTTTTATACGATATATATCTAGGTTTTATAATGGGATATTTATTGAATATGTTATATTTGTATTGAAGTTTATATTTCAAGAGAAACGTATATATCACATATATGACGTTTTTAATAGAGCATCTTAAAGGTTTTATCATTGCTCTATAGTATCGCATTAAATACACGATTAGGAAATGAAAGAGTGCATCTACATTGGTTCTGTCAACGTGATAAAAGTGCTTGCAAATAATTTATCAAATCATTTAAAATAAGGTCAATACTCAAATATTGAAAAGCATAATTTATGAAATTAACTACTTTTGACTGAGTACATCATCTTTTATATATGAGAAGTGTAATATATTGAATTGACTAAAATATATTAGTAATACTAATCTGATAATATTTGAAGAACGATATGGAAATTTCTGACAGATGTATATGAAACTTTGTATGGTGTGAAATCTTTCCTCTATAAATTCTAACAAAATATACCTCAATATCAGTAAAGTATATTAATATAAATATATATTATATATTTATTAAATGCAATAATTCAAATTCCGCATTGACGTTTTTCATTTTGTCGTACACCATAACAAAATTGTAATAATGAAATCTGAATTATTTTGAAACTGAAGGGAAAAAATAACTCAGTGAGAATTTCTAAAACAACGGTAGAAAATTCCAGCAATATTATCTATCGATGTCAAATATGCTATTTATAAAGTAGAAACATAGAATGCATTATATTTCTTTCTTTGTGTATCTGTGTGTGTGTGTACTTGCAAGCGTGTGTGTGCGTGCGTGTGTACATGTGTGTGCATTTTAGTATACCTTACAATTTGTATGCAATAACTTGGGATTTCAGATTTCTGCTTAATAAATGCTTCAATAACGAACATATGATGTTAATGATCTATACTTTTCAGCACTTAACCAACGAAATTTTCTTTATATTAAACAAGAGTGAAATAATTGTACGTTACATACATTCTTCTATTACTATTTTACATACACAGTGACGTCATCTCTACATTAGTTATATACTGGAGTGGGGTAGGATTTTACAGTTACCTAGAACAAATCACTAATTTTGAAATGTTTATTTCATGGGCACTTCCATTCACAAACTGTTTACAATATTTTAAAAGAAAACCGTGATCGATTTTTCTCAATTCTTTTAATATTTACTGCTTTCAGCACATCAATTTCAGGAGTCAATTAGTAATTAAACGTTATATACGGCGGCAAGCTGACAGGAATGTTAGCATGCTGAGCGGAGTGCTTAGTGGCATTTCGTCCGTCTTTACGTTCAAATTCCACCGAGGTCATACTTTCGGGGTCGATAAATCAAGTAACAGTTGCATATCTATATCTATATCTGTATCTATCTATCTATCTATCTATCTATCTATCTATCTATCTATCTATCTCTCTATCTATCTATCTATCTATCTATCTAACTAACTAACTAACTATCTCTCTCTCTCTCTCTATATATATATA
>NC_068984.1:36031005-36035991 GCF_001194135.2 Octopus bimaculoides
GGGGTCGATTTGCTCGACTGAAGGTGGTGCTCCAGCATGGCTGCAGTCAAATGACTGAAACAAGTAAAAGAGTCACTGAAGTGTTCTTGTTAACACTTTCACCCTCCGCAAAAATCCCAAATTTTATTTAATTTGCTTAGCGAGATGGACTGTTTCAACGAAATCGCGTATTGTCCTTACCTTCGAAACGCGGAGTAGATGAAACAAGGACAACTGAAGAAGGGGTATATACTTTATGTTGCATGTCTCATTTCTCTCTTTGTTTTTTTTCGTTTTTCGAAAAAAGTTCGTTTTCTATGTTTTCGTTTCTCATTGTGTTTAACAATTTTTTTTATATCCTGTACCCATATATGCATGTATATATACATATATATATGTAGGCATGTACATATATGTATGTATATATGCATATATTTATATTATTATATGATCGAATGCCACGCATCCTTTTCGAAGTACGTTTTGTCTTAATAACTACGATGCGCACTCTTCTTCTATCTCTCTCTCTATCTCTACTATCTTTTCTTAGTTTATCTCTCTCCCTCTCTTGTCCTTCATCCTTTCTGTTTTTCTCTCCCACCATTTCCCTATTCTTCTCCTCTCCCCTTCATCGTTCCCTCTTTCTCACTCTTCCTCCTTAAGTAATAGATAGAACATACTTGGAAGTTTCGTAATATTGGTGGGAATTGTGTCGTCCCGTTTGACGAATAGCTGGCAAGAATAATCTGCAACGTTTCCTATAACCTTTATGAATGAGAGTGACCATAAAATGCATGGACTGACACCTCTTGTATTGAATAGGCATACCCGTACACATAGTGAAACACTATATGCATGATGTTGTTAATATAGTTTTTCATTCCCAATAGTATAAGATACGTTTAGTTCAAAGAAATGATTTTTGGCTTCAGCCATCGTTCAACACTTCTGTCAGCGCTTCGTTACGAAGTACCTCTTTCGAGAAAATATTTATTTAGTGTATTGAGTATCGTACACAAAGTGTACGATACTTAATTTAAACAGCCAAATAATATGCCTAATTAAAATGAAACCAAGTAGTAGATGACATAATGAGTCCTTTGGAACAGAAAACTGAAAGAGTTTAAATTTTTGCAAAATATTATGACTTCCCATTTTAAGCGCACTGATTATTGGATTGGATCACTTACGTGCAGCAAACAGTTAATAAATGTCGACCATTAATTACATGAAGGAAAATAAAAGTACAACAGTTACACGATGCAAGTATAATAATGCCTGTAAATGTGACAGTAATACCGAAATTATCAAATCAACAATTTAATAGTCAAACGTGATAACTTCAAGAAACGATAGCATGAAGCCCATGACAAGTTTACGAACATTCCAATTCTTTTCAATTTATTATTGCTTTATTTTATATTAAGACAATTTAAAGGACTTCTAGAATGTTTTAATGTTAGTAGTACATAACCAAAATCCATTTGCCGAATAATCGTAACTGGAATTTTCTTTTAATTTAAACATATACCCAATAAACTAATTGCATGTTGAAATTCATTGCTTTGTGGTTAGCCTATTATTATTACTGCTCCAATATTACTAGATTATAATGCTGAAAGATATTGTCATTTGCATTCTTGCATAAATGTGAGTAATTAAATTAAAAGTGAATTAGTACAATAAAGACTTCCGATTTATAAACAATTAAATAAATTGAAATACTATGATGCAAATTGCATAGTATCTTTGTTATCTTGTATACTCTACTCACATCTGATTATTACTTGATAGGCTTCGTAATTAATTGACATTTGTGTATAAAGCGTATCTCAAAAGGAGAAATGTTAGTATTCTTCCGTCTCAGTGTATTTGCTGACAAAGTACTACCAGTTAAAATTGGGTTGAACGCCTTTTGGATGTGCATTGCATATAAAGTGAGTTTTTTTTTCTCCCCATTGTTCCGTAATTCTTTTGATAGTTTACTCTTTGTTTACTTCTACTTTTCACAAAACTTTCGCATTCGTGGAAGTAATTCCTTGGCTGAAATTTCAAACGTTGTAGCATATCTCGTTGAATGTTTCTTCATGAATGGACGTGTAATTATTCCAAGGAGTATTCACGTCAGTTTAAAGCTAGTATTTTAATATCTAAATGAAATGAAGCGTCGGAAAAAAAGACCTTACTTTTTTCCAAGAAACTGAACGACATGCTAGGGTTTAATTTAAGCTCGTGATTGGTTATCCCCTACTATTACCCGCAAAATATTTCTACTAGATACCCATATATCATACCATACAAGTGTTTCTCTATCGACAGTGGATATTGATAAAGATTATTGCATAATAATTGATAATATACAGAAACTAGAGTATAACTTTTCAGTTCTACCCTACAAATTTCCCTTTGCTTTTAAGAATTTATTAACATATATATTATAATTATTTTGGAATGTTAAGGTTTTGAAAAATCAACAGAAGTGGCACAGTAATATGAGAAATGTTAGCAAATGGATCTAAAAGCAGCTCGAAATTTCTTTCATTTTTTTCTATATTGTTTTCTTTATATATCTGCGAATTGACTTCATCTCACGTTCAACAATACTGTATCAAATTTACATTATTTACCTTATTTAAGGCATATGGCGTAGTGGTTAAGAGCACTGGCTAAGATTCCGAGTTCGAGTCCAGGCTGTGACCTGAATAATAATAATAATAATAATTATATCGAAAAATACCTTAGGAATGAAAAGCCAAATTTGAAATTTCCCAAGACACCTGATGAAGGCTGGAGGGTATATGAGGGTATATGAGCCGAAAGATGGGGGCAAATATCCGTCAAATGTAAATAATGTACATAATTCCTCATCTCTTAAATATAGAACTGTATGTATCAATTTTGCATCACAAACACACAATTAAACTTAATAAGCTATGCATTACGTTAATGATTTAGGGATGAGAAACAGAATAAAAATAATACTGGCACATAGAAGATATCTCTTTAATATGTAAGTGCTCAATGGCAATCAATGATGTTCTCTCGGTAATCTTCAATAAATTAAGGCTCATTTACATCAAATGGCCCAAACGTTCAGATGTATCTATACGTTTGTATAAAATTATCCAAAAAATAAAATGTAAACCTCCTTTAAAAAGAAAATACATTCTGTCCAAAGAAATTCAAGTAATTGAAGCCTTATCAGTCAGTACGCATTTAAGATTTTTTTGAACAAAAATGATTTGCATCTAAAGTTGCCAAGAGAAATATACTGAATAGAGTGGTCTGCATTTACAGATATTGCATTCCTTTTATATATTCATATTTATGTATATAATAAAATGCTTGTCCAATATCTGGGATATCTGCTTGTTACAACGAATAAATACAAGAGTGCTGATGACTAATATCAAATGGAACGCCAGGTGCACAAATTAAATTACCTTGTAAAGCGTAGAACAAAGTTATTAAACTTTCACGAAGGCGTGGTTTTCACCTTTACATATTCTTTGTGACAGTATGGTCCATCTCTATAATTTAAGTTTCGCTCTTGTTCACCTAGAACGCACAATAATAATATGCTTTACTTTAACAGACAAATAGAAATATATGTTCCATGGAAATGGGACAATGTGTGCCGACCATTTTGCACGGCTGTCTGGATGCTGAACATCTGTTGGTAACAGCTTATTTATATTTCGGCAATACTATCTAACAAGCAGTACCCGTTTAAATTCTTCGGTCAATACTTTGATTCATACTTTTTCCTTCTACATTCTACACGCTACTGTTCCTGTGCTTGTTCTAGTGATTCGACACGGCTTCTCTTTACGTCATTGATTCTACCAACTCTAAGTTTCTCTTGTTTCCTTCCATTACTTTCAGCACCACAAATACTAACACCACATCCATTATAGTTTTCAGTAACAAAGCTCAGTCAAAGTTGTTTTCCAACGAAGATTATTTTGACTTCATCGTCAGTTCAGCTGTTTGTTTATATCTAATTTTATTACTCTCGGTGTCTCTATCAAGTCTGGCATTACAAAGTTCGTATAACAAAAGAGAAAAACATAACACCTTTAGATGTTTTGCTAAGTTATTTAACTTTCATTGAAAAATCTATCTTTGTATCAATGCTAAATGTAATAGTCTCTCTAATATAAATTTATTCTCATATCTAATATATGTTTTATATGTTATTTAATATAAGCATTCTTTCCACATTCCAGCCTGCGATGCATTTGTCGATTTGAATAAAAATTTAAATAGAGCACCCGTTCAATATTTAAAAATTTCAAAATTAAAATGTTATTTTCCTGTCAGTCACAATAATATATGATGTTTAAACATTCTCTATATACTTCTCGTCCTTTTTCTCTCTACCGCTTGCTTCAACTAAAATCTTTAACCATGGTATTCCCCTTTTCATGTCGTCATATTTTCTCGCTTTCTGCATTTTTTCACGTCTCACTTCCCCTAATTATATGACAGCGTAACCACTGTCACATTCTCTCTGCCTCTCGCTCTTAATAAAACTGTCCTTCTCCCCCCCCCCATTTGCAGTCCTTTAACTTCATTACCAGAATATAACCCCTCATCTAAACATCGTATTTCTAACTCTCTTTCTCTATATCTCTCACCTCAAATAACATTTTTACCAGGTAATAATTATTACTGTTGGAAATATATGACATATGGATGAGTGATCTATAATAAGGGAATTTTAACAATTAGACGGGGACGCATAATCCAAGATTTCAAGGCGATTGCAAACACACACACACCCACGTGCGTGTGTATGAACGTGTGAATGTGTCAGTGAGTATTTCTGTATATATAAGTGTGTGTGCGCGCGTATATATATATATATATATATATATATATATATATGTGTGTGTGTGTGTGTGTGTGTGCGTGTGTGTGTGTGTGTGTATGTATGTATTGAGAAAAAAGTCGTCAGAATTTTGGAGACGTATCTTTTTTATTTCTTTATTATTATTAACGTTT
>NC_068984.1:36037246-36039286 GCF_001194135.2 Octopus bimaculoides
TATATATATAGTAAGTAAGTATTCTACTGTGTAGCCGGAATGATTAGTTTGAGCAAGGTATACTTACTGATATCCTATTAAAATAAGAGATGAAATTTGCCCAAATATATATGTAACGGTGCACGTACATTACAACAGAAACCAAGGAGGAACATGTTGTTCAAATAGTCGGTTCTCAAACGCGACGGTGGACAGTTCGGAGTTTATTTGTAGTTTATTATAATTCAGAAAGAGAATAATGTGCATTTATGCTTACGTTTTAACCTAGTTCCTGTTATTATGTCACTCTCCGAATATTTGTCCCACTCTCTTGGAATATGTCAAATTCCATACAAATGAATTCATAAATTGAGGCAGAAAAATACTCGTAAACACTCGCCGATATACACGTAAACACATCCACACGCGCGCGAGCACTCATACATGCATTTCCACGCAGAAAAACACACATACAAACATACACAATCTTCGTTGAAGGAAACACGTACGAATTTTCGTTTTATATGTATATATCAAACACTCAAATTCGGGATAGCAATGTATTGCCACATTTGAAACAGCACGTAAAACTTTAACATATGCATATGAAAAAAATTGTCTATGAGATATGTCAAACATAATCCATAACCATCAGGTTTTAGGCGCCCTGATCAATATATAAGGGCGGTTTAAAGCTATGTGAGTGTATGCATGTGTGTGTGTGTGTGTGTGTGTGTGTGTATGTCTGTGTGTGTAAAGTTGGATATTTCGTTGAATATTTTAGAAATTTCATACACCTCACAGTATTCGCAATAAATACAGATTTAAATATGCACAATCATGGAAATTAACGAGTCTAATACACCCTCAGCACAGACAGGCAACACATATAAAATTTCGCACTGACAAAGAATTCCAAGATAATATAAATACAAAAACAAGAGAAAACAATCAAGAAAAATATATAACTAAAATAGAAATCAGAAATGCTTAATTTTGAATCTATTTTCAGTTTGGTTTAATTCTTTATAATTTGTTGTTGTGTTTTGTTCTTTTGTGATTTTGCCTTCAGATTATTTTTGCAAAGAGTCTGTTATCAAAATTCAGCAATCTAAAAGAAATGATGTGGTGTATGCCTATAATTTGGAATTTCGCAAACCTGCAATGGCAATTAGATTGAAGACATTCACCAGAAAATACTTGGTTTCAGCAGGCAGCATACGATTATTTTATTCTATTTTCTCAAAGCCAGTTTGAAATTTAAATTTGATTTTTTAGACAATCCTAGTTCTCGGAGAATTTCGCTGAATATTATAATGTTGCCCGTCAGTGTATTTCAATGTATACGTATGTATGTATTCATACATACATACATACATACATAAATACATTTCTCCCAAAAACCATATGCATTTCTATGTATACCATATCTGCTAATGTATCAGCAATTTATCACTCCTTCTCTCTCTCTCTATCTCTGACCCTCACTTCCTCTTCTATCTGTATGTGTATGCAATTACATATGCATACACGCTCGTATGTCTATGTGTGTGCATGTATGTGTTAACCTATCTCTAGATTATCTATTGATTAACACGTTTAACATTAACGTATATTATATTTCTTCATTTTTGTATGCTTTGTACTTCTGTATTTAATAGCATCTGTATTTTGTATTTGTTTGACTGACAGTATTACTATAATTTTTCCTCCAAATCTTTTTATACAGTTTGAAGTATTTTTACTGTGAGGTATCCCTTCAACTTGACGTGAGCTTATTATATCCAATAACTCGGTTAATTATTAGTTTCCCAAAATTTAATATCAGTCTTATTTATTTATTAAGATATTTCTTTTTAGGTATATCTCATAAGAAAATTGCAATTCGGTTATTATTAGACGTAATAGACAGAAATTACGTAATAAAAAACCGGGATTATATATATTTTTAAAATAGCAATATTTGGTTTGCTAACAAATGAAATTCAATTTGCAAAAACAAAATGAATAAACATTCATCTCAGATATGCTTTATATATATATATATATATATATATATAT
>NC_068984.1:36039402-36044402 GCF_001194135.2 Octopus bimaculoides
GTCCCCCCTCCCTCACATTTCCCTGCTTTCTCTTCTTGCTCACTTTTCACTTCACTGTGTCCCTGTCATTTTTTCTCACCCCCCCCTTAATTTTTCTGTCCCGCTACCTCTTTCTCTTCTCTCCCCACGTGACCTTTGTTCGTCCAAGCCTGATCTTTCTTCTTGGTTCGGCCGTCCTCCGAGCAAGATCTTTGTTCCTCCCACTGCCTCTGAAATGTCGTATTCCTGCCGTAAGGCTTTATTTTCACACCCTCCAGCTTAATTTACTTCGTCCTTAGTTGAAAGACCCGTGTTGTTATGTCCTGTTATTTGTATTTGTGTAACATTCTCCGTTTTCTTTTTCGTCCTTGTTTTCGTATACATTCACTGCCTTCTTCCAAGGAATCTAATGCACTCAGCTTACTTTTTCCTTCCGGCTGTTCAGTTTGGAGCAATCCCGAGAATAAACAGCCGAAATTGCAAAGATAATCTGGAACTCGATTGAGGAAAGAAAACTCCGAATGACCCGTCCAAGGTGGCTTTACCACCGGTCGACTATAAAATGTGATGGACTGCACAATTCTCTCTATTTGCCTGGCTCTCTCTGACACTTTCGTTCTTGGTCACACGACTTGTACCCTCTCACACACATGGCTAGACTGATGTCTCTCACTTACAACACAGAAGGCACGTAACACAAAACGTACATGCCAGCTTCCTCACTAAAGAAGTAACCCCTGACGTGAGAATATTCACGTGGAATATTCCCTCAAAGAACAACTGTGCGGATTCGACACGTGTCTGATTTTTCTTCCTTATTTTTTCTGAAGTGGTCTACTCGAAATGGCATATTTTTTCTTCTTCGCGCCTATCCTCATCCGACAGTTCCCGTACCTGAGAGCAACATGCAGAATTCTTCTTTCCCCGATTTAACTGTGATATCTGTCTCTGGTTTGCTCAGGTAGAAGCCTACCTCGTGGCGAACAAGATTCAGTCCAGCCAGCAACAACTGAACATTTTACTTAGCGCCATTCCTTCTACGTTAGCTGTAAGGCGTCATTTTCCACCAAGCGTCATTTTCAGACTCTCATCAATGACGAAAATTTGGGAGACAGAAAACCGACGGAATTTCTTCGTCGCATTAGCGACCTAACAGACGCATCTCCAAAAGACAACTCTATTTTAAAGCCGCTCTTTTTCGCGCGCCTACTCCCACATGTTCAGGCAATGTTGGTGCCCATGGCCAAAGTACGTTCAGTGGACCAGATCACAACTTCGGCTGAAATTATGAAATTCTCAGTGTCGTTGCTGCATCTTCTTGATCGACGGCTACGGCTTCCTTCAGCAGCAACTCTACTCAGCTGGTAACTCTAGAATCTATTTTAAACCTGACCATGCAAGTCCCGTGGTTGAGTTCGTCTCGAAGTTTCCAGCGTCACAATCGTTCAACCAGTCGTGACCGGTATTCTTCATCTCCCGCCTCGCCACGCGCTTCTTCTTTGTACCACGATCGTTTTGGTGCTATGGCGCGTAAATGCATTCTGCCTTGTTGTTATGCGTGCCAGGAAAACTATCTTGGCAGACGCTAAGCATGTCAGTCGCTCCTCGCAGGTCTACTATGAATCGCGAATTTTTCGTAGAAGACCGCTTCACACATAAGCATTTTATGGTTCACTCAGGCGCTTCCTGCATCATATGGATACTGAAATTGTGACGGAAAAGCCTCCTGTCTCACCAATCTCACTGAGTATGGTAAATGTTACCGATGTTTTATCCCACACTACGTGGAAAGATTAGTCCCCCTCACTGATCTTTTGAATGATCGCAAAGAAAAGAACCAGGTTATCTCCCGTTCACCATCACTTACCGAGAATTTCCAAACTGTCAAAAGTAAGCTTGCTAAAGTAACATTATTGACACACTCCAAACCTGATGCAAAGCTTCCGCTTGTTGTTGATGCATCTGATTCAGCTGTTGGTGCAATATTTCAGTAATCTTATCCAGGAAATCTGCAGGCTTTAGTATTGGATTCTCACCAGCTCAAGGCAACCGAGGCACGTTTAGCGATTTACCTAGCTGTCAAACACTTTTCTTATTTTCTCAAGTGAAAATATTTCATTATGTTTACAGATCATAAATCTCTTGCTTTTGTCTTACATTTAAATTCTGATTAATATTCGCTACAGAATATTCTGGGATCAGTTGCAACTTCCGGTAGGATTGCTGACAGGTGGCATTACCGCCGGTCGTCTATAAATAGTCATGTACCATGCAATTCTCTTTCTTTGCGTGGCTCTCTCTGGCACTTTCTCTCTTATGCTTGGCTTTTCGCCTGTCTCAAGGCCCCTCGACTTGTGCAGTCATACACAGCTAAACTGATGTCTCTCAATTACAACACAAACACACCTAAAAGAAAACCTACATGCCGACTTAATCTTATGTATATAGATTACAAATTTACTTCGCGGATCTTCCACCGAAGTCTTCTCCACATCAATCTGATCCTGCTGCTGTTCCAGCAGACATTGATACATGGAATTATGCGTTCCTTATGGATGATTCTGTAAGCAGTCCTCTAACACAACCATAAAAGGAACATGGCCGTGTCCTCACAAAAACAGTCTTACTCTTCACTATTGACATTCATGGTATAAAAGAAGCAGTGTCTATAGACAGGGTGAAGCGCGCTTTTTCTCAGGCCCTCACTCCAGAGCCAAACGCCGCTTTCACTAAATATGTATACGATGGGCATTTTACAGTTTTCGGCTACGAAACCCACTCGCCTGGCTTTAGTCGGCCAGAGGCTATAGCAGAAGACAATTGCCTATGGGGCCACGCAGTGGGACTAAACCCGGAATCATGAGGTTGGGAAGCAAACTTCTTACCACACAGCCACGCCTGTGTATGTGTATATATGATGTGTTTATGTGATGTGTGTGTGTGTCTGTGTGTGCATATTCTCATGGACGCATTCATACATTCATATATTCATATAAATATTTTTATAGAGTGTAAAATATATAAACTTAGTTACAATTAATTAAAAGATCGCTGAAGTATATTTTTGCTGATGGTCATATTTATTGTGAAGAAGGGACAATTGAAGAATAACTTCGAATTATTGACTTTGACACATTCATGTGACTGTAAAGATTTCCACACCCTCCACATTACCATATACATCTTGGATCATCGTGTATTATTTTAGTAGTCCTAATTATGTGTGCCAACAGTGCTTCCCTACGCTGTTTGAAGAAACATCCTTAGAGATTGTTTAAATGATGGGCGGAACAAAAGAATTTATGAGCAAAACTTTAGCTTGTGATATAACGAGAAGTACTAGAAAAGAGAGAGAACAAGGAGACCATTTATAAAGTGCAGTTTCATGAGGGTAAACTGCATAAGCCAGCATGCTATTTATCAGCTGTCTCACAATAAAGAGTATTTTATATTTGAAACAATCATTTCCGTTCCGTTCAAAACAAGTCTTAATTCATTAAATCCTTTATCCTTAGAGGGTGCATCGAAGTAACAAATTAATGACAGCCGAGTTTTCTTTTCCTTATCCGCCCGTCCTTCTCTTCTTCATTTCTATTACGATTCCTTTCCACATTTCAAGTGGAAGTATATTTCTCATTATCGCAAGCCCAAGTCAATATGCTTGCGTATGTCTTTAAGTGCATATAGCTGTTTTCGATACATATGTATATGTGTGTTCATGTAGATGCAAACATGGACCTGTGTTCATATGCATTGCTAAACTTTTATACCATTACATAAATGTATATGCTAGGTTATATATGAGAGTACTGTAAGTGAATGCAATAGATAAAACGCAGCGATATAATCCAATAATGTTGATTCATATAGAATTATTTATATTAGCAAATTAGGCATTTTCCAAGCTTAAGTGATACAAATCACTGCTTTCATAAAATAGAATAATTCTGTACTTTTCAATTGTTTCTTTAGGCAACATATGAAACCGTTTAACTCATAATACAGGATAAATACAAGTTTTAATTATTTTGACATAAGATCTGTAGCAAATAATATTATTGTCTGTTTACACATAAATGTTACTTGGTATTAAGTTGCATATTTATTAAATAGTATTATACTAACATTTGATACTTTGATGTGAAGAGTCAAGTAGAAAATCTTCACAAGAAACTGCCATTATTTGAGATATAATGATGCATAAATTGTCCAAAGCCATTCAAATTACAAGAAAAAGCCATGCATGTGTTTAGGAAATGGAAAAAATAATTGCTGTAAATTTATATGTCTGGTGTTTAATAGCGATAAATTGAATTTATTTTCATCAGGATCACGTTGCAGAATGGAAGCAATTTTTAAAGATTGACCCTCACCTCTAAAATGTAAGTAGTGTATTTTATCAAACACAATAGTGATTGCTGATGTTACGTTAATGTTTAAGCTATAACTGCTAGAAAATAAAACAATGCAATTCTACGAACATGAAATGCACCACATGTTATTTCTACGTAATATAAATAAGAGTCAAATCTCACTTCAATTACCTGCCTTTTATTTTAAAGAAGAGTATAACATAATAGCTAATGATGCAATCACAATCCCACAAAAGTTAATGGTATTCGTTTTAACATATGTCTACTGAGACGGATTGTCAGCATTGGACTAAATAATACTAAATACGATTTCAGTTCTTGGGGATTTGAACAGTTATACAGAGTTCAAAACTTATAGGAATGATGCAATGCTATTAATAATTAAAGCTTTTCTGAATGAATGTAATGTTGATGAATTAAACATCCTGATAAATTAGATATCTTGATAAATTACAAACGAACGACGAAGAAACCTGAAAGTAAAATGACTAATTACCAAATTGCTTGGAGACATCAATGTATTAGTTTGGACAGATGCTGGACTATATAATCATCCTCATAACAAGGCTAATAGTAGAACAGATGTACCCACATTTTTCTTAACATCAGCAGAGTATTCTAAGGATTACTGTACAATAGGATTACTTT
>NC_068984.1:36049402-36052606 GCF_001194135.2 Octopus bimaculoides
AAACAACTTTACCATCACACAGGACTGTTTTTCCCAAAAGTCGAATCTAAAGGATTTATTGCTTTCTTTACGAAATGTTCTGCAAATACACGAGACTTTATGCTCTCAGCCAAAATGGAGACCGTCACCATTTGTCCATGTGCTCGGCTTGAGACATTAAGATATTAAGATATTTTTTTTTAACATTAAACAAATTATTGCCCTAATACACAAATAAATAAATTTTATCCAGCTATGCGATGTTGAGCACTCGTTCTCGCCGTTCGACACTTTGATGTGTTTGTGGGTGTATATGTGTGTGTGCATTTATATATATGTACATATACGTATGCATGATTGAAGCACATAAACGTGAAACAATGTCAGAAAAATAGTATTCAAATACCGCAGGTAGAGTAATAATCTTTATTAATAAAGTTGCAAAGACATCACGAAACCTGTTAATCAGAGTTTCACAAACTGGAGCGTGAAATTCTGAGTAACAGTTGTTTTATGTCTTTGCATTTATTAATAAATTATTAATATTTATTAATAAAGCATATATGCCTTTGTGTTTGTAAGTGTGTTTGCATGTATATATTCATGTGTGTGTTTGTATTAATGACTCCATTTTAGCGCCTCTTGCACTTCTCTTATTACGTCACTTAACGCTGTTGAGCGAGTTTTGCATGAAGAATTTGAAGTTTAAGTTGTAATGAATTTGTGCACTACTATGTATTTTCTATTCTGATGATAGGTGGTTCTCAGCTATTGTATTTATCTGTCTCTCTCACCCTCTTTCGCCCCTTCCCTATATATATATATATATATATATATATATATATATATATATATATGTATATATATATATATATGGATACATACATACATACATACATACATACGTACATGCATACACATATACAGATAGAGAGAAGGGGAGAGAGAGAAGGAGAAAAACGGAGTTTTAAAATGCACGTAATGACATTAAGAACATTTATTTATGCCGATCTTCAGAAACATTTCCGAATTTCATGGGTTGCAAATTAGTGTTAGATGAAAGAACTAGAAGCTGTGCCGTACTTGTCACACTTATGATTGCAGTTCGCTAATTGCTGCGCTTCCATTTATGGAGAGATTTTGTACATGACTAGCGCTCATTCGATGTAGGGTTTCCTTGGGTGTTGCCGATCACATAGTCAAATTTCATGTGACTGTATGTGACCATTGTATCAAGAGTTTAAACAGCATAAGGAAGGCAGTTGCCTCATGTAACGTCATGGATAATACGGAAAATGAAATATTATGGACAATAATTGTCTCATATGATTTTGATGTTAATAATCAATGACCTCTAATGATCATTCGTCGACCGATTTTAAACGAAATTATGCGATATGAATTTGTACGCAAATTTGTCTCAAAAGTTATTAATAGCAACGTGAAATATGTAGTCTATATTCACCTGTCCCGGGTACAAGTATTAAAATCAACATGTACATAAGTATATTCATATCAAAATCGCAAATTGGGGAAATGGTTTACAATATCAATATCTTTAAATCAATTAATGTAAGTCATCATTGTTTAAATCTCACCAGTGTGAAAATTAAACACAAAATCACATTTATATTAGGGCTCACGAAATTATTGTAACTACGAAATGTCGCTGCAAATGCAGTGGGACAATTTTATCCGTGATAACAATTACATCAAAACGAATCACCACCGTTGTCTATCTGATTGAGTGCAACTAATAAATACATTATTAATTAATATAATTTGTATTAGATACTGGCATTTTATAACCTATAAAGGGATGTAAAAATATATACATGTGTGCGTATGTTTGTCTGTTTTTTTCTGTGTTCGTATGCATATATGTATGTATGTGTATGTTTATGTGTGTGTGTTTAAATACAAAATACATACGCACAAACATGCATATGCATTAAAATAGCAGTCACTAGCACACCAATCTTACGTTAAATAGCTTTCGCTACTTGTTTTAGATGCCTATATAGCCGTGATCGAACATGGACACACTCACCCACCTGTCAGACGTAGTTTGGCAGCTAGGGGAAGTCTTCTATGCATCCGGGATACATACTTAACAATCTACCTAACAACTTAAGTACATGCATAAATACATACACACATATATAATATATACATATACAAACACGTACTTACAGAGTACATACATATATGCATACATACATACCATATCGTACCGTTTCATACCATTCCAATAATAGTATTTTAGCAGTCGATACGACGTGGATTTTGCAGATGCAAAGTACATAACTTGAGACTTCTAGAGTAATACAAGGTTTAATTGTGGTGAAAATGTTCTGAGTCACAATCCGCTTGTCCCGCATTTTAATTATTCTAAGTATATATGAAATCAAATGGAATTATGTGAGAATGTGGGACACTGGAAACACTTGAAGCATGCTTTTACGTAGGTATAACTTGCAAAATCTGCCTTGAGCATCAGTGATCAAATGAAGAGAAACAACGGTTTGCATTTTTCTGTTATGTGTTGTAAGTTTGATACGATGTTGATTTTTGATTGATTTTACCTGTTTAATAGACTCGCAATTGTACCATTTACGAACACACAATATGTATATGAATGTATAAATGTATACATAAGTGCATGTGTGCATGTATGCGTGATTATATAGGCTTCTGATATTTCAATTATTTTTCCATGTAACATGTATGTGTTTGCACACACGATTTGTTTACGAAATATTGACGATTATAAAGAAAGATTTGGTTGAAATGTCAGAATATCTTCAAAACTTTGAACGCCAACAATAATTCACAATAAATCTCATTAACAAATTTCTTGTTCAATTAGACAATGCGATAAAAAGAATTCAGTGATACTGTTAGCGATACGATTAATATCGTTCATGTGTAATTAAATTTGGTTTATTTAGTAATGAGTGTTTCTTGTGAAACTTTATTCACTATATTTCTTCTTTATGTCTTTAAACTATTGTGGGGGCGTCGCTTTTTTCAGCATGTTGTTCCTATGTGAATATTTACAGCAAATAAAAGGTTAAAAATACAAACACCTATCGTTGTATTGTATATATTATATAGTATTTACTGGTAATTATATAACTCGAAAGAATAAAGTAAATATACAGTATCATGAAATTACATGCTTAGAAATATATATATATAAATACATATATATATATATATATA
>NC_068984.1:36052749-36057020 GCF_001194135.2 Octopus bimaculoides
TGTGTGTGTGTGTGTGTGTGTGTGTGTAAGGATAAAATCACGTTAATGATTTTCATCAGGTGGTCAGCATGCTTTAAAAACGTATAGGTAATATATTTATACATTAAATTAATATTCATATACATATGTATATAATTATATTAAGGGACCAACGGTGAAAACGACCCATCTCCAACATGCTTGAAGTGACGGGACACTCAAGAACTACCCAAAAACTCCCGATTAAATATACACATGGCTGACAACGGGCAAGTGAAAGAATAGTTTAGGTTCTCTTTAAAGTTCTGAGCGTTTTTTTAATATACAAAAAGTGATATAGATATATCACCTTTCAATAAATTTTGATCAATGAAATAATTTACATTATTATTAACTTTTGCCTATCTATCAGGCAATTTAAATATTCCATCAGCATAACATTTGAGTGTTTTTGAAGACAAAAGTTATCAAGATGCATTTTAACTCCTAAATCTTTAATTTTTTATCTATGTAATGAGTTATGTAGAGTCAAAAAGAGGTCGTAGTCGGACGGCGCAATATCGGGAGAGTATGGTGGATGGGGCAAGAGATGCCAGCCAAATTCATGTAAGTTTGTTGGAGTAGCCAAAACTCATGTGGTTGGGCATTGTCGTATTAGAACACCACCCCTTTCCTGTTGGCAATCTCCGGCCTCATTTCTCTGATTTTTTTCGTTCAAATTATCCAGCTGAAGACAGTACACAACAGAAACAATGGTCTGGTTTTGTGGGAGAAGCTCATAATAAATAATGCTTTTATGCTCCAACCAAACAGATAGTATAGCATTTTTGGCACGGATATTTCTCTTTGCTGGTTTGGGTGATACACAAGCAGGCACCAGGATTATTTTCGCTCTACGTTTTCATACACAATCCATTTTTCATCTCTAGTCACAAGTTGTCCCAAACAAGGTACGCATTCATTCCGTTTCAAAAGAATATCACAAATGGAATACCAGTCTAAGACATATTCTTTTCTGAGATTTTGTGAGGGGCCCATGCATTATAGCGAGAAATGTAACCTCGCTTCACTAGGAGTTCATAAGACGTGCTTTGAGAAACGTCCAACTCCTCTTAACATTCTCTAGTTTGAGTTTCCTTCGATTTGTACCTTCAAAACATCTTCATTCACTTTTCAAGGTCTTCCACTGGGACTGTCATCTTCCAAACTAATCACTCCAAATTGAAATTTTCCAAACCATATCCGGACATTTGATTCACCTACAGCATTATCACTAGTAACTTCACAATTATTTTTGCAAGTCTTAGCGGTAGTTTCTCCTTTAAAAATTATTGCCATTTCAAAACAATAATTTTAATGATTTCAGTCAGTTCGTTTTTCAACAGTCGAGAGATGATCTAGTCTTTCGCTCTTTCTCTCCAGAAATCGGCTTCAATTTAGTTCACATTTAACTGATGTAGCGTCATTCTTATCTAATGAAAATGATAGACACACTCTCTTTTTTCTGTGCACTCAAACTAGTGCTGTAGATTTTATAATGACGAGTCAGGTAGAAAGCGATCACATACAGATATCCGTCTCACACAATCTCAATTGCAATGGTGGATGCACAAAGTGTCACTTCGTATAATGCAAGGTCATTTACGCATTATAGAACTTCATTTTATCGATTAATTTACTGAGTTTCAAATAGCCCTTGTCATTACATCAAATCTTTGTTCAGAAACGAAAAAATAGCTCTAGTCAAATAACGGAATTGGAACAAGAACGCTATATTATACCGAATTCACTCGGACCTCTATTATAGCTTCATAAAATAATATTACAATGAATTGAGCATAATAAAATTCAAATCCGAGTTACTCCTTCTCCAGTAGCAATTAATTTATTGACACACCTCCCAAGAGAAAATAATAAAAAAAAAACAGTGTAAGTACATAGAGAAATGCAGACACTCGAAAATGTATAAATCATAGTCCTCTTATAAAATAATCACCAAAGATATTGACTTCATTAGAAGAGTATAATGTTCATTCGCCTTGACTATATCGAAAGTGGCTTCGATTTAAGAAGCAATTAATGTTAATGTGAGCATGTTTATCTGTCTCATAGGAGATCTGCACTGAAAATAAAAACCACCTCTGAACATGTATACGCCCCATTGAAACTAAAATAATATAACAAAAATTAATGTCAATTATGATCATTATTCACTCCTTGCTGTTACTCTTCTGTAGTGATAATAGTGAGATTGACGACTTTGAAACTAATACTGAGTAACCTCTTACCTTCCCCTGCGTGAAGAAAAAATGGAATATTATATTGCACTAAATAAACGGAGAAACGTATTCAGTTACACGAAGGAAGTGAAAACAATTCACACACACACCCACATGCACACACACACACGTATATACACGTGGTTTTAGAAATATACAATATATAAAAACATAAAATGTAAGAATTTAGTAGATAATTAGGCATTTAAGAACTTGATATCCATTTAATTACAATGAAACATGAAGTTCGAATCAATTAACAGGATTTAAATTGGAATATTCATAAGGTCTTGCAGTAACTTTATTTGCATGTGTAGTTTCGTAGCTTGGTAACATTTAGTCCAGGAGATATTTAGTTTTGTTGTTACCATCTCTAAACTGTTGAATATTTTAGAATTCCCTATTTACGTATAAGGATTATTGGATTATGTTTCCGGCTAATCCAATAACGGCCAGGCGTGCCTCTTCGTGGTGTTTCGACGTGTTATGATGTGCACCAGCTCCCCCTTATAGTTTGTCTTCAGATCATGAAATAATAGACATAATCTTTGATGATGCATTGTATAATGTATCTAAGAAAAATATTTGTAAGGTAATAGGCAGAATTCCCGTGAGCTGAGGTCGATTTAAATAGGCTTACACGAGATAAACAATGCAACAAACAGTAGCGATAGGCAAGATTGTTCCCTATGTCACTAAACAATAACTATATGTTGGCATAGGTATTATTATGTGTGCTTATTACCTCTCTCGAAATATGGTAGGGGGGTGATAAATAAATACACGTAAGATATGAAGATCCTGCTTTTTAAATAGCTTGTATGTCTATTATATATTTACCCTGTGCTTAGAGAAAACGATTTGTTGCAGGTTTCGCAAATTTTTGTAGTAGGTTGAGATTCTCCTCTAATTCTATCGTTGCTTTTCAGTATCAATGAATATCCAAGAAATTCAATAAAAATAATGTAAGTACAACAAAGCCAATGACTAAAATATTTACTGTTAAATACATAAGAAAGCAATAAGCTCTTTTTGAAATATTATTGTCTTTCGCACAATATGCGTCGTTTATTACACGTTGGCCGTTTATTTCCATTATTAAATAACTCGTTAATTATAAGCAACATATAAAACCTTTGATTTAGTCCAAATCTGCTCGTCACTAGAAGACTTAGTCCTTAATTATCCGAGCCCACAGGTAAAAACAAAAATGGACAACAAATGAATATACGAAAATCAAAAGATGTGACTCTTTGACCACGAAATTTACTCCCACAAAATGGTGAAACACTAACGCTGTTGGTCATACGAGTAGTAGCATTCAGTTGCCTTACTTGTATTTTTTGCATGATATTTTACTTCACAAAATATTGGGTCAAATTTTTGTTGCATGGCATCAAAGATATGAAATTCCTCATGCTTTTTTTCTATCATTCAAACTAAGATAAATATATATTGCTTTTAAGATAAAAACAAATATTTAGATCTAGGCTTGATTGGTGGCTTTACTTACTCACCTATAACATCGCGACAAATTTTGATGTAAACTTTTTTTTCTATTTGGCATTTGAATTTATAACTTGAATGTATACATAGAGGTTGAGACAGTTTTCTTGCCGGTTGTAGCACATGTTAGCCCCAAGTTAAGGTCTTGTTTTGATTTCTAGTTACAGGAATATTCCGCTCATGAGACAAATGGATCCCTTAATAGGTTCCTAATGTCGAAATTGCAATAGGGAATTAACCATTTATATTTAAGTTGTTGATTCTATTTGTCATGTCGCCCGCAGTTAGGTTTAATCGTGAAGATGCGGGATTTAACTGACTCTATAGCGGGTTTGACTGCAATTTCTAACCATGTAAAGGTATTGAAACCCTCTTGGTTATAATTATGACTTGTTCATAATTATAAACATTCTTCTTCTTCTTCTTCTTCTTCTTCTTCTTCTTCTTCTTCTTCTTCTTCTTCTTCTTCTTCTTCTTCTTCTTCTTCTTCTTCTTCTTCTTCTTCTT
>NC_068984.1:36058465-36066055 GCF_001194135.2 Octopus bimaculoides
ATATATATATATATATATATATATATATAGAGAGAGAGAGAGAGAGAGAGAGAGAGAGAGAGAGAGAGAGAGAGAGAGAGAGAGAGAAAGAGATTACGGAGATGTACTTGCATAGCAAGTGACTTGATCTGAGACCGTGTGCTGAAACAAAAACAATTGCTGCGTGGAACGTGTTTATAAGTCATTTACAAACCTACAAAAACCGTTAGAATCACTTCAACATTTAAATTTAAGTTGTCAAAATATTTTTGTCGTTTCGAAGCCGCGGCCTGTTCACTGACAATAGTCTCTGATGCAGCACGGAATAATATTTTGACAACTTAAATTTAAATGTTGAAGTGAATTTAACCGTTTTTGTGTGTTTTGAAATGGCTTATAAACACCTTCCATGCTTCATTTGCTTATATTAATATATATAATGCTACATATACATAGCGATATAAAATGGGTGAATTAATATTACGCCATCGAAATGATTACGAAACAGTTTAATCTAATAGAAATTATATGAGAATAACACATTTATATTCACAACTCGTACTTTCCATTTTGCGATTACATCATACATTTTGTAGATAGGTTACCAACTTGTATATCCGGGACTTCCTGTTACATAGAGAGGTTAAGGCAAAATGTAAATTAATTAATATCTGAACTGGTGTTCGATTCCATGTGAGAGAGCTTACTCTGAGTTCTGCATATATGCACAAATACAAAGCAGACTATAAAGAACAACATTGATTTCATTTCTCTGCAACGGAGGCATAGGAGCTGTTATTTGGAAGAAGGTTCAGTCCATTAATTCGAAACAAATCATCTGGCCTGTTTGAATATATTATATGAAGCTAGAAGTCTTTGTCATTAATCTATGTTAATAAAAATAACATCTATTAGTTCTGATACTTTCCGCTTTCGTTCCTTGAAAGCAATTATGCAGAATGGTAAGTCAGACTAAATTAACAAGGAATGACGCCTCAAGCAAAATATTTCTGTCCTGTAGGTATTCAGACGAAGAGGCATCCAGTCGTCATTTATCAATTGTTCAATGTAGGATTTACTGCAAGATTATGTGTGGACTATGGTCGATTATAACGTTTTGAAGTAATGTTATTCGAGAGCTAAAAGTGGAGAGAGTAGAGGGGATAGTGTTACAATTCTTACAAATTGGAAAAAACAGCGGTAAAATGTATCTGACTGTAAATGCCAATGAACCAAGCACGCATGTTCGAAAAACGAGATTACCTAACACCAGTTCAATTACAGAATATGCAAAAACGAATCAGTGATGAGTCGATGAGTTCCAAAAAAGGAGTGAATGACGATATAGTACAAACTTGAAAGTTAAATGAAAACCTCAAGAACTCCATGGAAAGAAATGTAGTTGTCATGACTGTGGGAAATAACAAGAAAGGAAATAATGACGACATTGAAAATGCTAAGCATTCGATAGAAACACACGTAATTATTATGAACATTGAATCTTGACTAATACATGAAGTCTCAGAAGATGAAAAGTAACAGCCTTTCCAACGATGAAAATGAATCCTGAATAATTCAGAAAACAGAGTATTTAAATCCTGTTTTCCATAACATTCAAGGGCATAAAATGAAGATAACACCAAATGTGGAAGAAACAAATAATATTCAAGATAGGAATCTGTTATGTTCAGTTACATATAATGGAAAGGCAGATTGGATTCAGACCCTTAACCGGAACTTAGCACTTGAGAGGTATAAGAACCAATCTCAAGAATTGAGGACAATGTCCTAAGCAGTTTACACTTAATACCAAAATTGAAAGCACAATGGCGAAATAAGTTTCAAAGTTCTCAATACATTTAAAACACATACACAGAGAAATTAGGAGTCATTCGAAAATATATTTCATAAAGGTAGTGTTTTGGAGTTAAAAAATAATTCGAAATGAAGAATCCAACTACTGGAATTGTAATAGGGAATTATAGACACAGTTCTTTTAAATACCACAGTTCTTTTTATTACACTGCTTGTCAGCTCTACAGGCGGCGTCAACTTCAACGTGTCTCAGAGTTTCACCAGCAACTTCTCACATTCTTTCATTTTCTACGGCTCCACCTTAATTTCAATTGTTTCCCGTTTTCCAATCCTCTGTTCCATTTCCAGTTGCGGCCGCATAACTGGCTACCCACCAGCGTTTTCTCCATTTTTCCCCCAATGGGAAGAGAGAAAAAAACAACAATTCACGAACAATATCAACAATCAAACACCAATAATTAACAACCAATTTTTCAACAAACAAATACTCAACGTTCCAACTTACTTCAAAAACAGTCCGCTATCGACAACTCAACTCAACAATGGTCTAACGCTCTGCTACTTATACCAGCCCGGCTAGTCCATTCTCATAGGGGGTGTCAATGACTCTCGCTCGCCAGAACAGCTACACAAGGGGGAAATTCTATACACAACAAATCTACCATTGCTATTTAATCTCAACTACGATCTTGTGTTTTACCGTGGATTAGGATCCGAAACCCACTTGAGCTTACCGAATGTAGCACTTAGTCATTCCTTCGTTCCACACTTGCCCGTAGTGTGCCTCAAGCACTACCAAGAACTTTAAATCTGTTTCATAATGACGTATTTGATCGGCACGTTTCTGTTGCTTTCCCTTATGTATTGGTTCAATGTAACACGAGTCAAATGTGCCAGCCAATCAGTATTTTGGACTACATTTTCGACTCATCCATAATTTTGAATATGAAAAACACAGGATATACCTCAACATGACGCCAAGTTTCTATCTCGCACTTTGAAGATATCAAAACTTTCAGGTGTTTCAGAAATTTAGGAATACGTTACTTTTTCCTTTCATGATACTTGAATAAAGACATGCAGTACATGACGCATTCGTTGTTCGAATACCAGTAGTACTTATATTCTTTCTCTGCTAAATTAAGCAGCGTATTATCGGGACTCATTTTGTAATTAAAGAGTGTGTGTAGTCAACACACGTCTTTTAAAAGAAAAAAATCGTGTTTCCATGACGGACTCTAACAGGAAAAGGCATCTTCACATCTACGTCTCCATGATCATGTCTAGAACCAATATACCTATAATTTTATATGCGTGTGCGTGTTTGAGTGCGTATGGATATATACTTGTATGTATATGTATATATATATATGTACATACATACACACACACACGCACACACACATGTATATGATACTAAAGAGTCCCTTGTCATTTAATACATATAGACGAATCATTGTTCCATTCCCTTTTGTTTATTATTGTGTGAGATCTGCAACTATTTTAAGCACCACTTTTCAACATAAATGTACGCATTTTAACTTCCTTATTATACAAAATAGTATTATTTCTACACGTCACTTTATAATTATTCCATGTTTTACTTTTATTTTCAGCATATTGTTCTTTCTTTATTCAGTATTTTACATCAATTTTGTTGTTTATTTATTCATTGTGGTACTTGAATTTGTCATTGATATTCGTTTTCTTTTTTTCGTATTGAGAAAAGTTTTGTTTGGTGCAATTTTGTTTATTTCAGTTTGTTATATTCAACTGATACATTACAACTGTTGAGATTCTTGTACTTCAGTCAAATAAATAAACTAAAATGCAAGATATTTGCTTAGCCAACAGACAAACACAGGAAATTCGAATAAATATCAAAAGAGTTTACAAAAATACACGGAATGGTTTAAAGACAAAAACAAAACGACGAGAAAAAAGATTTCAAAACATTGAATAAATAGAGGATGTTTTTTAATGATTGTTTCATCCACAAATACAGCCATTGTTTAGGAACTCGCTTACAAACTCCATACATTCGTTTTCTTGAGAAAACAATAACACAAAAACATTATAAAGACAAAGCAGTTAAAATAGAAATTTAAAGAATATATCATTTATTTAAATTGTCCTTCATAACATATCCTATTCTCCACGCATTTACGAATTATTATTATTATTATTATTATTATTATTATTATTATTATTATTATTATTATTATTACTACTACTATTGTTGTTGTTGTTGATGTTATTCTTCTTCGTTTTCTTCTTCTTCTTCTTCTTCTTCTTCTTCTTCTTCTTCTTCTGCTTCTTCTTCTTCTTCTACTTCTTCTCCTTCTTCTTCTTCTTCTTCTCCTTCTTCTTCTTCTTCTTCTTCTTCTTCTTCTTATTATTATTATTATTAAACAGTATTATTCAGAATAAATATATTCGTTTCCTATAACCATGTATTTTGTCTTGATTGCCTTTTCCTAAACTTATATTTAAAGCCTTTTTTGAAGTTTAGGTACATCTTAATTTTGTTACTAGATTTATTTCGCAATTTATTTACTTCGACTTTTTTTATATCAGCATTCCAGTTTTGGAATTGCGCATAGCAAACAATAAATGGAAAATAAAATTACATTTATTTAAAATAAACAGTAACTTTGTTGAGTATTCTGAGGACGGTGTTGAATAATATAATATAATTAACATGTTTATTCTCAATACCAGTTTTCGAATATCTTTCAATTGTTTTCTCTTTCCGAAATTGGTATTTGTTTATTTATATTCCATTTTGAGCTATAGTTTAACATGATGCATGTTTGTGATCATGTAAGAATATTTAATATACTTTTATATATTCTTGTCTATTTTTGTTTTTTTTTCAGGCGGCCAAGGTTGGTTATGTTTTAAAATTATTAAGGCAAGGATTCCATCGAAAACAAATCTTTTTGTATGTTATAAGTCCATTTTTTTGAAGTATATGAATAGAAGAGATTGAAAATGTAGAAAGCTTAAATACTATTGTTTAGATACGATTCCAAATGCTACTATTCCATCTGTAACGTGAAAACATTCCCCGACGCCTAAAGCATTTTGGAATGTGCTTCCGCTTTTAAATACCTTTGTGACTTAATCAAAAGTAATTCACCTGCAACATTTGGCGAAGTGTGAGAATTTGACATCTAAGAAGCAGCTGTCTATGCAGTGACTAATATTTAATTAGTCTTTCAGAAAACAACAATCAATAAGCTCCGATTGTTGTCATGACAAATAACGCATGACTCAGAGGCAACTTGTGATTTAAACACTTACGCTAACAAATATATGCACAAAGAGATATACTAAATATTTCTAAGATGTGTCTATTAAAGAAATGAAAAAGTGAGCTGTTTGAAAAGTAATATATGCTGGTATTTGTCATCATGCACATCAGTTGTAGAAATATAATTTTTAAAGAGAAACATATGCATAAGTTTTCTAAGCTATATTTCCTTGATGAGGTTTGTATATATCCTTTGAAGAAGATGAACATTTACAATTACAATAATACCACGATGTGACACAAACAGATTTCTAATTGAGCAGGTTGTCGATTTAACTGAAACGATATCAAAAATGGGATTGATATCTTGGCCATCATCGAATGAAAATCGTTGGAATGCCTCTTATGAAATCGGTCTCGGATATACTAATTCTGTCAACCGGTCGAGTGGTAATTTATCTAGCCAAATATGTTAATGGTGTAAGCAGCTATTGTTGAGACTGTGAATAACTGTTGTCCTCAAATTGCTAATATAGAATTGATTTCGCATTTCTTGATCCCCTAATTAATTTCTGACGGTAAATATTTCAGTATTAATGATCCTTCGACCGCTGCTGCCAAGAGAGAAAAGAAAACACTTCTTTTGCAACGTGCCAATGTGTTCGCCGTTGTTTTCTTTGTACTTGTTACATATGTTAGAGGAACTCCTTCAAGAGAGGAGCACCAAATCGGCTGACCTGCTCAACAAATATCATTGCTTTTCTGTCTGTACATGTGACGGAGAAAAAAATTTGTAGAATTTGTCTACTTTGTGAAAGGTAAAGCCAGCTGTATACAACGAAAATTACTTGAAAACGTTCTCTTTGTGACATTATGTTCACTAAGATGATATTAAAAATGTTAGATACACTAATGGAAATGGCTCATTCATTAAATTGACCTTATTTCCAATCAGTATGGAGTA
This sequence comes from Octopus bimaculoides, assembly GCF_001194135.2. Taxonomy (NCBI): domain Eukaryota; kingdom Metazoa; phylum Mollusca; class Cephalopoda; order Octopoda; family Octopodidae; genus Octopus; species Octopus bimaculoides. Next base: position 36,064,480 of record NC_068984.1, read on the forward strand.
TATGCATAGGAAGTTCTACATTGCAGGTAATGGATGTTTTTGATTGTTTCATTCTCATTTCCGAATATTATGCCTATATACACATATACATTGTTTCTACTAATTGAGGCAACGTTTTCTCTAATATTTATGACTTGTATATGGTGTACTGGTGGTATAATGAATGCCAGCATGTTTTTAGCAAAATAAATATGGATTTTGTTTTCTTTCGTGGATTGGCGCGTGTCCTTCCTCAGAAATTCTTGCAATTCTGAGCACTTTGGTATGGCAACAGTAATAATCATTTTTTCCCACTTGACGTTTGAAAGTGTTGTAATAGAAATTATTAATATGACAACGAGTTCTCACGTTGAAGAGTTTATGTGTGAGCTTCGCTGTCATTATTGCAAATAATGGCACTTTTTTATTTCAATTTCAGTAATTCAATAACAACATATGCATCTTGTGATATTAAAACAGCGTCATTTACTTACTTTTGGAAATATCTAAATATACTAGTTTCGTTTTGTTGTAAACTATGGTATATCTGTTTTACATCTCGTTCGTTACTTTCGAAAACACAAAAAAAATCTCGTTTTATTTCCCCAAAATAATGCAATCTCTTTAAAAGTGTCCTCCTATATACTAATTTAAAAGAATGATCAATCTTTTCATACTGGTGGCAGTAAACTTTGTTAATTCAGCAATCATGAACCACTCTGGAAATTCTCTTGACAAGTCAACAATAAACAATAATACTAATATAATTTCCACCAGTATTATTGGCATCATTATAATGATGATGATGATGAGGACAAGGAGGAGGATGAAGAGGGTAATAATAATAATAATTATTATCATTATTATCTTTTTAACTTTAGGCGAAAGGTCTGAAATTTGAGTGGAGGCGAGTAGTCGATTGCATCGATCCCAGTGCTCCACTGGTATTTAATTTCTCGACTCTGAAGAGATGAAAGGCAACACCGAGCTCGGGTGAATTTGAACTCAGAAGGTAAGGACGCACAAAATGCCGCTAAGCAATTTTCCCGGCGTGCTAACAATTCTGCCAGCCTCACCGCCTTACAACTACTACTAGTACTACTACTACTAGTACTACTACTACTACTACTACTACTACTACTACTACTACTACTACTACTACTACTACGACTACTACTACTACTACTACTACTACTACTACTAATACTAATACTACTACTACTACTAATCATAATAATAATAATAATAATAATAATAATAATAATAATAATAATAATAATAATAATAATAATAATAATGATAATAATAATGAAGTGATTTTTAAATTCTCAAACGCAGGATACCTGCGTCTGAGAATTAAAGAAAAATCACTTCATTAACTTTCTAAGACATCTCAACGGCTCTAAAAGCAAACTTCGTTTGTTTGTTTACGTTTATCGTAATTTGAATTGAATTATAATAATAATAATGATAAAAAGAATGATAAATAATAATACTAATGATAATAATAATAATAATAATAATAAACAATTCCTATCATAGTAGGTGCCTTGGGTATAATAAAAAAAATATTCAGACAAATACATAACAAAAACAC
>NC_068984.1:36067641-36076457 GCF_001194135.2 Octopus bimaculoides
GAATCTGAAGACGAAAACAATACCTATTGTCATAGGTGCCCTGGGAATGACAGCGAAACGGGATGATTACTACCTAGCTCAGATACCAGGAAACCCCAAAATGGCTGAAGTTCAAAAGATAGTGCTCATGGGAACTGCCCATATCCTACGTAAAATATTGTCTATGTGATCTCAAATTTTAAAGCAAACACATAATTTTCTTATGGTTTCTTAAACATTCACTTGAACAAAACTGTACAAATCCAAATATATGGTACCCTAGGCATAACACTTACATGAATTTCTAACTTGTTGTCTCTTGAGGTCTCTGGGTGAGACTTGGATCCAACTTGTACAAATGCAAAACAAAAGTCAAACATGAAATAATAATAATGATAATATGAAAGCATCAAAATATCACATTCTATGGTCAAAGAAGCTTGCAAATTCGCAAGGGAACTTGGCATTAATCCTGAAATAATTCGAGAAACTGAAACCACTGTCACAAAGCAAGCAATATGGATCAAGCAGACTGCCAAAAAGAACGGGCAGAAACTAATTAAGGAGCGGTAGAGCAAGAAGTCTCTGCATGGATAGCATCTACTGCGATGCCTAAATGCTGATGTAGATCAATAAACAATCTATTAGTCGCTAGGAAGTTCAGGACTGAAAGATGAGACAATACACCGTCTCGCCTCGAGATACCTTCTGCTGACACCAAAGGAATACAAAAATCGCCACGACAGGGTAGGACTGTGTTTACACTGGAAAATATGTAAACACATCAAAATCAGTGGGAACACTTACATCCACTAGCCTACAATTATTTTCTTCTCTGTCTGTAATGTCTATGTCTCGTCGATTATCCTGATTCGCCTGACCTTGGTGACTGGAAATCCAAGAGGATAGTGACATTTTAAACTTCAACGACTGGATCAGGATCATGTTCATACCAGTAAGCAGGAGTGTTGTTTATTTTAGGGTTTACATATTTTACAATGTAAATACTGTCCTACCCTATCGTGGCGATTTCTGTATATGTTTGGTGTCAGAACAGGTCATCACGAGACAGATGGTGTATTGCCGTATTACATTTATCGCAGAATCAGCATTTAATGTCAGAACCATTTTGAAGTACGTTAGCCTGGTAGGTTTTCGTAAGCAAGCTTTGATATTGTGCTTCCAATATGAAACCTTCAGTCCTGAGCTTCTCAGCTACTGCTAGGTTGTTTCCTGGCCTACATAAGTATTTCGGCTTCCAAGTATACGATGTCAATTTGTTTCTGCCCGGTTACGTTTTACTTTTGCAGTCTTTTTGATCTATTTTGCTTTTGTCGTGGCAGTGGTTTCAGGCTCTTCATCTTATTCAGTGTTGATGCCAAGTTCCCTTACAAATTTGCCATCTTCCTTGACAGTTGAATGTAATTTTTTTACTGCTTTCGTACTTGCACACAAGCCGCAGCCTTCCAGTCCTCTGTCCAAGATACGTACTTGTTCATTGCTATTATAGAAGTGTTCTAGCAGAGTTCTACGTGTAGCATTCCTCTTTCCCCATTACCTCTAAGTAGGTACATATGATCAACGTCTACTTTTGGGTGGTACATATTCTTAGATGTTAGTAGTTTTCTTGTCTTCCTGACCAGGCGTTAATGATGTTAAAACTGTATTGGACCACTGGAAGTGCCAGGATCGTAATGGCTTTGGTGCGATTTTTGGAGTTGAATTCAGATTTTAGTAAGAGTCGTTTACTTCTGGAATACTCCTTTCGTATTTGTTCCTTCATAGTTATATGTTGTATGCCGTCTCATTCGTCTATCCCCAGGTATTATAGCTTCCTTGTGGGTCAACCCCCTTGATATAAGTGTCGGTATCTAATATGATGGAAACTGTTTGCTTCAGCTTTCCTCTTAGCACACTTATCAAGGTCAAAATCCATCCCGTTGTCATTACTTAACTCTTCAGCAGTTGTTAACGGCCCTACTAGCAGTTTTGGATCGTCAATATAAAGCAGATGGTTTACTATAGTATTATACATTTTAAATCCATACCTGGTGTTGCCCAGTTCGGTTGTGAGCGAAATCAGTGCCATGCAAAAGAGTAATAGGGAGAGTGAGTTACCTTGAAAGAGGCCTCGTTTTATGTCGATGTTGTTAGCCTAGTGCATCCCTTTACTATGATTTAGAAAAAAGACGTGCATTACATCTCGCCATGCTACCTCGTAAGAATTTGCAGACTACAGGGAAAGATCTTGTATATCAGAAGGGCCTTCAGTAAACAATTATGTGGGACACTTTCAAACGCTTTCCTGTAGTCTATCCATGCCATACTTAGGTCTTTCTTGCTACTCCGGCAATTCTCTACAAACATTTTATTTACGAGTAATTGAACTTTACATCCATAAGTATTCCTTTTACAACTTTTTTAAGCTTTTGGAAATCAGAGATCTGTTCCAGGATAGTGTATATTTTTTCAGTTAGTATGGATGTAAGGATCTTGTAGATTATCTTGAGACATGTAATTGGTCGGTAGTTCTTTGGATTATTCATGTCTTCCGTTTTTGGTAAAAGGTATTTGCTATGGGTTCTGGATTACATCAGTTAGAAGTGCAGCTAAACTTCGGTGTACTGCTGTCAGACAATTCAGCCAGAAGTTAGGGATCTGGTCCGGTCATTAGGTTGTCCATTTGTGATACTTCCTAAGAACACATCCTAGCTCTTCTACTCTTATTTTCCCCCATTTCTCCTCTTCAACTTCATCCAGTCTCACTTTATCATGTCTTATCTAGTGAGCTCAGCATTATATTCTTTTTTTCTTCTTTTTGCTCTATATCTTCTTCCAGAACTCTTCCATTTCCTCAGTCTTAGGTGGCAACTTTACTTATATCTTACTTTTCCCAACTTACCATTATATTTTTTTTTTGCATCAGTCTTGAATACCTTGTTTTGTTTTGGCGCTAAAAATTGATTCTTTTGTCATACCTGCCGAGTTGTTGGACTTTCCGTTGTATTCGTTGTTTCACTAGTTCCTTGGTTGCGGGGAGATTTATAAAATCTTTGATTTTATATTTTTGGTTGAATTTTCTAGCTCGTGTTGTCTTCTCATTTGCACCTCTAGCAAGTTCATCGAGATCTGATACATCTGCCTACAAAAATTAGATCCCTTTTTGTATTGTTACTGCACACGTAGGAGGTCTGTTGTCATGGTTGGTCCTTTTCTGTGTCGTCCTGATAACTAAGTGAACATTTACAAATTTGGCAGTGGAATAGATGAGGTCATTATGTTATTTCCGTTATTTTTAAAGATCTGTCGAAGAGCAATATTATATATCATGATTATGTTGTATGCTCTTTGAGAGCTTTGGTAGCGGTTCTCTATTGATCATGTCAGTAAACTTAGCCTTTCTGAGTTCTCTCATATCTGTTTTGCTTCTATGGTCTTCTCTTTATTATTCACCTCAACTTCTGTGTCATATAAAATTCTGGTGTTCTTGAGGTAGATCTACGTACTCCTCTTTGATATTCTGACATAATCAGCATGTTGCTGGAATTATGATTATTGCACCACCGCTTACCATGTGCTAAGATGGTAATTTCTTTTCAAATGTTGAGGATTTTACATAGACTCCTTGCGCTATCATGTATGTTTTCTTGGTGTGGTCTACCTTCATGTTATGCCTTTTCCGGCTATATTTGAATTTCTTTCCTCACTGTAATTAGGGCCCCAGTAAATATTGTTACAGCGTACATCATTTTCATTAATCATAGCATTTCTCCGTCTCTTTTCAGTCCTCCATATCTCGTTAAGTTTTCCCACTTCTTATTCGGTGAACTTGATGAGCTTATGGCACGCGATATACAGTGATCAAGAATAATTCTTCTGCCTTCTCTACAAGAATACTACTGAGTATCCGATGTTTGATTCCGTGATCACGTTACATAATGATGTACTAAAGTAGCTTTACTTCATCATCTTCCGCCAATACCTTACAATGCACCGATACCAGTGGCAACCCACCAACTCCTTAATGCACATCAGCAACATCAACAATAGCATTAAACCGATAGGCAACTAGACCTAAAACGAAAGGCAACCGCATGAGACAAGGTGGTCAATCAAAACTGGCTTGAATGGAATACCCAAAGTGATAGAATGAACGAGGGCAATGGGAACATCGCAGCACCTATGCACACACCCTATTCCATTCCTCACTTTCATCAACAACATTAAATGCAACAGTGTTGACATCTCCACCAAGCACCAACTATTTAATAAACAATTGACAAGAATGTTTATCACTACAAATGTCTTACGTCGACAAATCTTTGTATTTGTGTGTTCTTGTGTTTAGAATGTAGAGCTCAAATAAGTGGTGCAATAGGTGAAATGCGCATAAACCTGGTAAACATTTGTACAAACTAAGCTAATAGAGTATATTCTACACTCTCACTCCACGCTTTCGCATTATCTTTTCCTTTCTTTCAGCCATAGGAATAACAGGACAATTATTCCCTCTCACAAAACAGTTCTATCCTGGTTCCTTTTTTGCTTACTACAGGCTTGTTGTTGATAGATGCAAATCGCCAAGCCTTTGTATCTACCTACAAATCATGTCGTCTGGAAAGATGCCAAGAAGGTGTGTTGAAGGCAGATGTGTGAAAAGGAGCCGCAAAAGGAAACACTGGATAATGTTCATGTCCTCAAAAGACTTGATGCATGAAAATCAGTCAGCCAGATTGCCAAAATGGTAAACTCGCTTACGACTACCCGGGGAACAATAGGTGAAAACAGAAAGAAAACTAAGTACGAATTCAAAAGTTAAGTGTAAAATTCTCTGTATCTATTTTCCTTAGCTGCAACGAGATGCTTAAAATCAGACACCTTTTCAGTGTATAGATCGGGAATTAATCTCGATTTGATGTGCCGGAAACCATATGTTGACAAAAGATATGTCCAATGATACAACTAAAGAAAATCCGTTTCTGACTCGTAAAACAAGGTTTTTGTCCAGCACAATAAAATCACTGTTCAAGCTGCTAATGCTGATACTCAGGCTGCAGTTAATTATCCAGAGTAGCTAGCCAAAAATTATTTCAAAATATGGCTACACGCGAGAAAAGTACAAAACGTTTATGAAGGTATGATTTCTGGAATCTGCACGAGCATTTTAAGGGAATTTGTCAAGCTTTTGCACAAAATCAAAAGCGATATGAGGAGGCGTCATACAGATCTAAATAATAATAATAATAATAATAATAATAATAATAATAATAATAATAATAATAATAATAATAGTAGTAGTAGTAGTAGTAGTATTTAGAAGAAGAAGAAGAAGAAGAAGAAGAAGAAGAAGAAGAAGAAAAAGAAGAAGAAGAAGAAGAAGAAGAAGAAGAAGAAGAAGAAGAAGAAGAAGAAGAAGAAGAAGAAGAAGAAGAAGAAGAAGAAGAAGAAGAAGAAGAAGAAGAAAATCACATCCATAATTAATATAATGAAACGAAAGAAAAAATGATGATGATGATGATCTTAGTCAAGATCATGTTTGCGTAGGAGAATCCATATAAAGCAACGTGCTGACTGATTTTATCTTCTGTTAAAGTAAGGAATTATTACAAATGCATGAGGACATCAAAAGAGAAATAGTGACTGGGTGAATGAGTGAGTGAGTGAGTAGGTACGTGCGTGACTGAGTGAGAGAGTGAGTGAGTGAGCTAGTGAGTGAGTGAATGAGTGAGTGAGTGAGTGAGTGAGTGTGTGAGTAAGTGAGTGAGTGAGTGAGAGTGTGACTGAGTGTCACGTTAAATGATAGTGAGAGGAATGATTAGCTATTTATCGCACTTAGCTGAATTGTTAACAGGTGAAACGTGCGTGAGAGCTCCTAACATTACTATGAGTGTTGTGATAAAAAAAACAAAAAAAAATCCAAATTAAATATAATTTCATATAAATCTTTTAATATTTTATAATATTTTAATATTTTTGTAAATGTAATATCACCAGTTTTAATTAATTTTTTGTAACTATAAATAAAACACTTAGCACTATCTCCCAACAGGTGTACCAACGATTCCTTATCATCCGTCTCTGAAAGGATATGTGAGACGTAAACGAGAATGTAATTAGTTTTGTTATCGAAATACTACTGTTCTAAAAAAAAATAAACAAATCTTTGCTTATCCAATCTCGAGATTGAGTTAAAAAAATATTCAATGATGATAATATGAATGAAAACCATGTACTTACATAACACTCAGAGCAGCGGGGAAAATATTCGTGAATGCATCACCATGTATTTGTCCGAATGACAGCTGTCACATAACCTCAAAACTAACTTCTGACAAATTAATCTGTAATAAATATATTTAACTATTAGAGGTGCATGATACTATCAGTAGATAATCCTTCCATAGTTAAATATATAATCACTTCATTCAGTTCATATAATTCATATAGTTCAGTTCATTCGAAATAAAATTCGTGGAACCTGTATACGCTAGTAGTGGAAATCATACCGAAGACAATTTCAAAATATCATAATCGAAAAACAGTTCATATTTAAGTGCTTGCTATATACTTAGGAATTGCTAAACGTCCTTACAATTCGGCGAGAGACATGTACTTTCACATTTACAAATTATTTATCTTACACTTAAGATTAGAAATTAAACAATAAAATTCCCAAGAAATGTGAAGTTCAACCCAGGGACAACATAGGAGCCCCACAATTCCTTCTCACCTTTGACATGCTAGGGCATCCCAGGTAGGCGCGTCTAGCCACCTCGTTCCGAAAACGGCATACGCATTCGCCATCACGATGCGACTCATCAGAGACAGCTTCCTCTCTTCCCATTTCTAGGTAAAATTGCCCACTATATTCATCACCTCCACTCAGTTCTGGTCCACCTGGAGGTCAGGATCAAACGAGAGACTGAAGATTTTAACTGGTCCTTCACAAAAGCGCCCCAGGAAGATATTGGATGGCATGGACATGCAGCTGCAGATACCGAGCTGCAGACCCGTAGACTTTTCCTGGTTAATCATAGGTCTTTTCACATAGCTTCGTATTCCCTTAGAGTAGTACCGTTCACCTTGACTGGAAGATCGATTGTGACAGTGTTCTCGCTAGTGTTCTTCCCGCTTTTTGTTGCCAATGTTCTCTTCTTCTTCTTCTTCTTCGTCTTCTTCTTCTTCTTCTTCTTCTTCTTCTTCTTCTTCTTCTTCTTCTTCTTCTTCTTCTTCTTCTTCTTCTCTTTCTCCTTCTCCTCCTTCATTTTTCTTCTTTTTGCTACTGCTGCGGCTACCGTCACAGATTTTACAAAATTCCTCTTCTGTTCTACGCGTACGTGGATGTGAAAGCAGAAAAAGCTGGAACCACTCACTCTATTACATATGATATCTTCCTTTCATTCCTTTGTTTGTTGAAATATATGCGCTCTGGCTGTTGTTTCTTTCGTTATTTATTTTAGTTAAATTCCTAAAAATAATAGTATTTCCTCTTAGAAATTGATTAGGCGAGAAATCCATATATTCATATGTGTTTGTTTTATTTTTCTTATTTTGTTAACTGCTTTTAAAAACGTTTATTTCCATTAAAATTTGAAGAAGAGGATGGTTTTCTTGGGGTATGTTTGCGTATATTTCCATGCAGTATATAATTTATTTCTTGTAATTTTCATTAAAACTGGGAAGAGTGGAACCAATTAAAATAAAAGTGTTAGAATTTTTACAAAATGCAAGAGTGAGAGGAAAGGCATTAACAATAATAGTTCATTCATTTAGAGGCTGATGCCCCACGACAATGTTCAAGCCGTTTATATATATACACATAACCGTTGCAAATATATCTAAATTAATCCAAGAAATTGTAAAGAAGTAATGCAATGTGCATATACTCATATACATACAAATAGATGCAAGTGTCTGTGCTTGAGTGTGTGTGCGTGTGTGCGTGTGTGCATGTGATTGTTTGTGCGCGGGCGTGTTTATGTATGTGTGTGTGTGAGAGAGACAAAGAGAATGTGCGTGCGTGCACAATGTTATGAAATTGCCTACTGTGTTTGACATATAGCCAATGAGCATGAACATTTGTTACATTACACCTCAAATTGATGCCTCAGAGATAAATTTGTATTACTGTTTGATTAATCCACTGTTATGAGTGGATAGGCTTCGATGTTTATTATCTAAAGGTAATCATCACATGAAAAGAGAATAAAATGCTGTATAATGTAGAACTATTTACTGATAACCTTTTCACATATTATATTCCAATAAGTGTTACATTAACATTGTATGGTAGTCACTGTAACACCTGTAAAATTAAACATATATAAATCATAAACTATAGACCACATTGCAGTTACGACTTACAATATGTATGTGTGTGGGTTTGTACGTGTAAACATGTATGTGTATAGATGTACGTATATATGTGTGTGTGTGCTTGGGTATGCATGCATGTGTGTGTGTCTGTGTGTGTGTGGGGGGGGGTGTATGTGTGTGTATGTGTGTGCATAAAATTATATGACACTGAACAGATATTCTTCAGTGTATGTTCATGTTGTTTGCGAGTTTTTAAATCGGACACGGAGAGAATGAGAATCACATTTTCAAAATATACAAAATGCGATTGAGTCGACAGACTATAAACTTTTGGATATGTTGTCACATCCTGGTCACAGTACAGTGAGTGAAACCAGAAATAGAGAAAGTATGCCAACATAAGAATACACCACTTTTACCTATCGTATGATTTTTTCTAGACATTAATGCTTACAGTCATACTCTCTTACACAGCTATTACATTTTAACACTTACCCACACGTATATATATATATATATAT
>NC_068984.1:36076639-36083849 GCF_001194135.2 Octopus bimaculoides
ATATATATATATATATACATGTACATATATTCATTTGTATGTATTTATAGTATACACACACACACATATATATTCCTTGCAAATCTGTTCTCTGTAATGCTTCATGAGAGAAATTGTTCGAAAATGAATGCCATTATTTACTTGCCCAGAATACTTTACAGCAAATGTGAACGTGGAAGCGCGTTGTGACATTTTAATAGTAGTCACATTTTATTAGGAAACGATTCGGTTGAATATTTGTTAGTTCACAACTCATGTTTCAAAATATTGGAGTTGGACATCGTGAGAGGTGGAAAGCTATGTTAAATGACATATATACACTTTTTGACAGAAGAAAAATCTCTTATGCAACCATGGCTATATTTCTGCACTTTTCATACAGATTTAATTTCTTATAATGTATTTCTGTACGTGTAGTTCCCTTTAGTGTTGCAAAGGCTTTGGAAGGGAAATCATTTACCTTCTGGCGATGCAATTCTTCTCGATTCCCTAGGGGTATGTTATTGCTAGTCACATTTGAAATAACATTTCATAACTTAGTTATATTTATATTCGTTAAAATGTGTTACACAATCGTAACCATTAGCCATATTTCCGTACACTCATTTTCATTTAATGCTATTTTAAAAAATCCCGTTTCATTTTCCTATCGATTTATTGCGTGCATTTCTGTATAAACTGAAAAATTGAAGGTTTTTATCTGTGTATTCTACTATAACTGTTTCAATTAGCAAAACATAATTCTTAGTTTAATTTAACTCTAATACAGGTATATTTCCTTTAAATGAGCTGATTGTTGTGCATACTTATATTGTTCGAATACAGGAAATTGTTCTTCACATTGTATACTAATTCAATGTATTAAATATAATTCAGCACCAAATTACATGGAAATTATTTTAAGCAAAAAGATCGTGCTGCTGCATTTATATAATTGAGTATTTTTAGAGTTGAATTGAATTTTAGAGATTCCACTTCGTTTTCCTTTCTTAGTTATTGAAACTTGCCATGTCCTGTTATTTCATATGGAATATACATATATTTTGAACAAGACACCTGCATACGTATTATTTCAATTTCATAACACCACATCGGTTTTAGCTAAACTAAATATATTTTAGATTGATCATTAATTTGATTATTGTATGAACACGTGGCAAGTAATCTTACTTTGCTGCTATGGGCTTCTTGATTCAATTATAATGCACGATGTACTGAGCTCCCTTGATCTTAAATAACGTTGTGAGTGTTATTTATTGAAGGAAATAGTTTGATCACCCCACATTTGAATGCCTCCGTATGTGTGATCGTCCGTATGTGATTGCATACGAGTAGGAGTATCATATATGTATTGCTATTTTATATCTAAGAACGGTATATAGTTGTTGAGATATTTGCAAATAAAGCTTATGTTTCGCTGAAAACGTCTCGATGTCAGATTTGAAGCGGGCCAGTGATTTCATTAAAATCGATTAAGCTTTAAATTCCTATATGCGATAGAAAATGTGTAAATACACCTTGAGAGGAAAAAATATCTTAAGAGAAAGATGTATCTTAGGATAATTATCTTTTTTTTATTTTATAATCATTTATTTTAGTGGATATCGGATTTACCTTGTTACATTTCCTGGAGATTAACTTTCCAAGATATACCTACCCATGTTACAGCATCTATATTAATTAGTTAAAACTTATAGTAGCGAAGATTTATGCCACAAAGTAAATCGAAACTTGATTATGAAATAACTGATATGAGAAGTCTCATAAGAATGCACACACATCTTAATATCTATCAAACAAAAATGATTATTGCAGGAACATAAAAAGGAAAACGATTATGCGTTTTGTGTTACCTTATTTCCTTTCCACGCATGTGTCAATGCCAACTGCCATAGGTTTGAAAAGTGATGTATTGACGACTCTATGAATATTGTATAATATTCATGATCTTCATTCATTTTGGTTCATTCATCTTATACGTTTCTTACGCTGGGTGTAGATGATATAATAGAATATATATTTCTTTATATGATGAAACCATACGTATGCATAATTTTCTGTGGTATATTTCTGAGATGAAAGGTAATGATCGTTCTAACAATCATTCATCTTTGTCTGCCTCAAACTCACATGTCGAAAACTTAACTTAGACTTAGATGTGAATTCATAGTATACATAACATAAAATCTGTTTAGTAGGCTATAATTAACAATTTAAATGTTCGTGTTTGTGAAGAAATATGAATAGGACTCTACGACAATTTTAAGACTCACTTTCTTTCAACATAATTATAATCGCGTCTGTTTGCTTGTCTTGTGTATTGATGGAAGTTACAAGTGGGTAGCGTATGATTGCTATATGAATATATCATGAAACTATAAAGATGGCACTTAATATATATCTCATGAACAGATAATCAAGAAGTACTAAACATATTATGTTGCGTTTGATGATAATGTTGTGATGATGATGATAAACACAAACATACATATTTGTGTGTGTGGCTGCGTATGTATAGAAAGAGAGATAGAGACAGAGTCAGAGACAGGTACCGAGGCAGGGACAGAATCAGAGATTATAAGTGTGAAGAATGTCTCGTTGGAACTACAATCACAGTAACGTTTTAATTTAAATTTTTTTTCGTTAGACGGCTTTCAAATTTCCAAGAGATATGCATCAAATGCAAAGCGTGAAAAGACTTTTCATTTCTGACATGTGTAGCAGGTCTGGACATGCTTGTAATTTGTGATCTTTGAATTACGTCGACCGAATTATATTGTAAGTGCGTACATTATCCGATGGAAATGATGTAAGATAAATTTGAAATCAAAATGACCTAAACTATGTATATAATAATTTCAGATAGATATCAATATTTCATTCTGCGAGACTGCCTCTTCGACAACACTAAAATAACTTATGTAATATGATGGAGTAAATATGCAAATAAAATAAAGTAATAGTATCGTTAACTTTGTCGATTTGACTGAGCTGCCTTGTTATCAATGACATTTTGCGCCATAAGATTCTGGTTATGAGTTTTATCCAACTTTTTCATATGTACTTACATTATTGTGAGGTGATACACTGATATCTAAGATAGATGTAGTTAATATTTCTTGCTGGTTGAACGCATTGATTAAATCAACACTTCTACTTGCTCATATAATTCACAAATAACGATTTACCACATTTACACAAGGCCATATACAACTGCAGAGTGAGATACTCTATTTAATTGATAACATTATGTGGCAAGTAAGTATACCACTCAATCGCAGGTGAGGCAATGCGATGTTCGAAAACTGTTTGTTTTAAATTTGGAATTTAAAATAAGTTAATGTTAGAACTAAAGCCTCAAAATATTTTCCCTCCTGCTCTCTACTGCCAGGAATATTATCAAATAATAATGGGAATTATCAATAAAATTGTAAACTAAGGCAATATGACCTCTGCCTCAAAAGTAATAATATTTTTAATAAACTCATGAGGAACAACAATAGATGCAACGGAAGATGAAATATCAATGTTGATGATTGTAATGATGTAAATAATATTGATGAATATGATATTGCAGAAATTATTACGATGATGTCGATGATCACGATGAAGATCGCGATGGTGATGATGATGATGATGATGATGATGATGATGATGATGATGATGATGGTGTCGAGAAAATCAAAACTAAAAGCTTGCATTAATCTGCCACCGTGATTTCAATCAATTTAACTATAAATTTGCTTTTTATTTAGTATCGATTAGCTAGAAATGAAATTGCCAAATGATGGAAGATTTCTGTTTAATTGAAAAGAATTTAAAGCTTTTAATAATCAAATGTTCAATAAAAGTCGATTATCGATATTGCGGCTGGTTGTAGTGTTTTCCTATTTCTTTGAAAAATAGATAAGTAAAAACAATATCATTAAAACGAGTAGAGAAAATACTACAAATATCAATTGAAATAAAAGGAAATTAATCAAAATATTATTGTGTATGTTCGTGTTTGTTTGAGTTGGTATGTGAGAATATATACAAAATTATAAATGAAATATGCAGAAACAAAATTTAGATAAGGAATAATTGCAATATTTCAAGGCAAGATTATGAAAAATTAAAAGTGGAATGTTTATTTTAAAAAATGTAATTGGAAACATAAAATTAATCATATAGTCATGGAGAAACGATTGAACATCGTGCGAGGTTTTTACTTGCATGTAGAAATGAACTATGAAGTAAAGCATGATACGATAAAATATTTTATTCGAGAAATACTTCCATGATAGAAAAGTAATTAAAATCTAGAGTATATATTACTATAAGAAATTCCATACACGCATTATTCTATATTAATATCGATATGATAAAATTGACTCTATCTGCACAAAAACTAGATTTAGTCGAACTGTATATCGAATATTGTATAGCATATGAGTCCATAAACAGTAAGTCAAATGAAACTAAGTCATTAACCAGGCATTGCATACGTGCTAAATAGGTAAATTTCAATGTACTTTGTTTCTAATTTTTAGATATTTTATTTTATGTTGTAATGCATGAATATTTTACAGGATTTGAAAATGTGCATGGCTTTCGAAATATAAACACTTCTAATTTCTTGAAGGAGAAAACTATACTACACTAGATATTTTCATAACATTTTACACTATATATTTTCATGAAATTTTAATTTGATTTGGAATCCATCTGCTTATTTCATCACTTATTTATGAAAAATAAAACTAACAAATGTTAAAACATGAATTCCATAATCCATCTCCAGTAATCATGCGGACTTTCCCATATATTGCTGATAACCATAGTAAGGATAGGACAATATCGCTAGAAGATGTTGGAGCTTGAAGTAAATCGGAATATGTGTTACAATGAATGAAATCATACCAAGCTTCTTTCAATAACCATTAATAATTTTGATTTTGATAGCAACGTATATAATGTTTTTGTCCTATATTATCACAAATGTTCCATTCATCGGAATTTCATAATCAACGGGTACCCTGCTTTTCAGTAAGAGAATATTAAGGATGATGCTAGTTGGCTACATTGAGGTGAGAAAATCTTGGATATTTGACTGCATCGTAAACTTATAGCGTGTGACCTGTTCTTGTAACTGATGAGAGCTATTGGCATTAACAACCCGCACAAATATCACTTTTGGAAGCACGGATAGCATGATCTCAATCTTATTACTGGCTTCTATGTGTGAGTGGGTAGAATAAACTTAGAATGACATTTCCTATATTATATTGAATATTGTTCCACAATCATCGCTACTCTCAGTGTGAAACAGTAACTAAGCGTTGTTCATGTGAAATAAACTGTGCTGCTGATAACAGTTTCCCATCCACACGTGTCTGGAAATAGAATTCGTTATAACAAGCATTCTTCTATTCATTGGGTGAAGCATTTGTGTAGACTTTTACGGTTTATCTGGAATCACCAGAGTAAAACTGTGATTATACGCATGATGTTAGTGTAATCAATGAGATTTTCTAATGTGCGTTTGAGAGCCTGAAATTGAGGTCAGTAAGATATTGTACACTCAAGACATACTACGTGCTCGGTTTTCCTGAAAACATATGCCTCTCCGTTTTTTTATCAGTAATATAACGGACAATATTTGTCAGGCTGAGTATTAGTTTAAAAGTGAGCATTTATAATACCTCTAATCAAAGATACAGCATCTCTATATTATCTGATGCCTCTTCTCGCACAAAACTTATAGAATGTGTAATCGTATATAATTTCATTCAATTCCCGAACCAATGTAGATATTAACTAGATAAGGCAGATGCCTTCTGAAATCAATGTATGCGACCATATAATGCAGTAAATTTTAAGTGCAGAACCTCCACAATAATTTTGCTTACCAATATAGAATATGACTAGAACTGAAGACTCAAAGAGTTCAATATCATGAAGCTTATAAGTTCGTTTCTATATACCTACCATTGAACGCTTTAGAGTAACAAGAAATGTTATTCATACTAATGATGAATACCAGGTAAACGTTCATATTTTAAAACAATTTACCTATGTTTAGAGTGCAGATATTTGAACCATTCTGCGTATATCCGATGATATATACGACGAACAGATATTTCAGAATAAATTTGACTAACCATCTTAATCACATAGAAAAATATACAAAGAGATCCTTAAATTTACAACTCAGTGAATACGACAGACCTGACACATGCCAATTTTTGAAAAATAACAATTATTACAATTTAATTATTAGATTTGTAAAACTGAAAATCAAATCTTCCTATATGAAAAGCAAAATTTAAACAAATCACTCATGTCAAACATTTGAAGAAGAAACAATAACAGTTAAAAACCTATTACTAGTTATCCTATGATATATTATGAATAAAATGATTTCACGCTTTTTTCTGATCTATCATGAAACAGCATAGTAGCTAACAACGCCAGAAACAATAATGCAACTCAGTTTAAAACTGCACTGGCATATTTGATACGTTCCATATCTGCCTGATATTATTTATTTCCCATTCATGCTGACATCGTTCTACCTCCTTCAGGTTTTAAACATGAATCATCGCTCACTCACAATAGTTTTTAACGGTCTATTTTATACACAGTGAAGCGATATATAAGCTACTGCGATTCTTTGCAACTCTCAGATCACAAGAGTTTAATATATATATATAGGTATATGATAGGATCGCTTCAATGTTCAAGGAGTAGTCTGAAGTATCTAAGCAATCACGGGATAATTCAATCCGAAGGCACTCCTGGAGATTACATGCGTGGGTACCATCTTTGTTAGAAAGTATCCAGAGGCAGGTAATTTATCGTTTAAACCGCACCCACCAAACCTCTCCTCCGGAGAAAGACTATTAACACAACTATGACTAAAACGTAAGACTAACTTTCACTAACTCTATTCTTATACCGTTATATGCATTACTATATCCACTAACTGTTATTCCTGCATCTCTCACACCATGAACTTTAACATACTCTTCAACATTCTGAAGAGATCTGCCAATCAAATTGGCACATCAAAACCTTCGTAAATGAATCATTATACAATCTCCACATAATTAAATCAATGGCTAACTAGCTCAATGGACTTGCTTCTTCATGTGTTTGTTTCTCCATTCTCCACTTAATTATATATATATATATATATATATATATATATATAATAATTTTTTTCCAG
>NC_068984.1:36092608-36093366 GCF_001194135.2 Octopus bimaculoides
ATATATATATATATATATACTTATTTACCTACATGATTGGCTACTTACTTATGTACCTATGTATGCATACTCAGAGAGTGGTACCTGTGGCTTTGGAGTATCTCTACCTTGCACGCATAATTCCTGTTAGTACGGGCAACATATCCTTTATGAGAACGTACTCATGTTTTTCACTAAGTGAAGTGCCCTTCGGGTGCTTGAAGAAAAGGTGGTTATCAATTCGGCCCTGCCGCCATGTACTTCTTCGGCTTGTTGTTAGAGTATGAGTGATTGTTTCTTGTCACTATATTTTTTCCACTGCTTGTTCAGTCTCTCTGCTATACTTCTAGACGTCTCCAAAATGTGTATCATATTTCTGTCCTTACACAGTCCTTCTTACGCTGTAGACTGCGTTTCTAGTTTTACAGGTAATACCAAAGTTAGTTTTACATACTACGCGGTGTTCTCATTGGTGCATGTGCTGTTTTCCAATTATATGTGTCCTATATAACTGGACCTCTTGGAGCTCGCTGGTGTCTCACAGACCTTATTGTTGCCTTTGTTGTCATTCAAAGGTTTCCTAAATCCACGGGATAATTACCCATGGAGTGTAGCCTCTACAAACTCTTTGATAATTATCAGGCATGTAACATGTAGACATATACATACATATATACACATATATATATATATGTAAAATTCTATTATGCATGTATTTTCGCCTGATTTTAACTTTTATACACCCAGCGGTTTCTTAAGAAGTTGTCTGCATATATACT
>NC_068984.1:36093834-36095008 GCF_001194135.2 Octopus bimaculoides
AACAAGGACTCCTTGTAACCATTGTGCAATATTACTATTGGATTGGTACCTTCGACTGTTATATACATATTTTTTCTTCTCCCTTGTTTTTACTTTTTGCTTCATTCTATTCTATTTATTTTAAAACACTTTCTATGCAAATTTTACCCTTTTTATGGGCGATTCGATATATATATATATGTAAAATTCTATTATGCATGTATTTTCGCCTGATTTTAACTTTTATACACCCAGCGGTTTCTTAAGAAGTTGTCTGCATATATACTCTGGGATCTAAAAGGGTTTTTATGTAGATGTCTGTATAGTAACAACAGTTACGTATTCATATGCGTGCGTCTGCGCTTACATATAGGGCCTGAGTTTGCGCTTCTGCATATGCAGTTATGATTTCGTGCGTGTACGTTTTTGTGTATACATGGGTAAGAGTATATGCTTATATTTATTTACACATACATGCATCTATTCGCGTGTCTACATCTATATTATATATGGGAATGTGCGCTTAGGTTCACACTCACACATACTTGAATGTGTACATACGCATGTATACGGTTATGATCGTCGGTATTTGCGTACATATCAACATATGCATCTATATACGTGATGCTATATGCATTTTTCTATACACATATATACGCAATCTAAATTTTATGGAGCTTTACTATATACATACGTTCTTGCTCATTCTCTCTCTCTCTACTTCTTTCTTCCCATTCCCACCCTTTCTCTCTTTTCTTCCTTTTCTGTCTTTTTTTCTTTTTTTCTCTTTCTTTCTTCCATCCCCTCATCATGACAACCACATCCCCCCTTTTTATATTAATAACGTTATTATAGATACGTTACTCTTTACCCCTCCACTCCATAGCTTAAGATACTATTTTTGTTTCCAGCGCATAAGTTTTTTCATGCGCAAACTTAAATGTGTGTGTATATATGTATGTATAACTTTGTATTCATGTATATATTTTGTGCCTTGCAAATATATACCTATATACGTAGATTGCCTGTGCGTATGCATCTGTGTATTTTGATGTATATATATATATATATGTTGTGGATAGCCTAGTATGCGTATATGCTATTGTAATTTTATTTTATTTTATTTTATTTTAATGTGTTAATTCGAATATAATTAATTATTTGCAGTATGTATTTTGAGCCCATTTTTCTATTT
>NC_068984.1:36095359-36100349 GCF_001194135.2 Octopus bimaculoides
ATATACATACATATATGCATATATACATGTATGTATATATTTACATAGGCATGTACATATGTACATATATATATATATATATATATATATATATACATATGTATGTATGTATGTATGTATGTATGTATACATGCATATATATATATATATATATATATATATATAGAGAGAGAGAGAGAGAGAGAGAGAGTGGTAGTTAGATAGATGGATTTATGTGTACGTTTGTAATATGTGTGTATGCATGCCTGTATGTATATTTGTATGCGTATTTATTACATGTGTATGTAAACAAATATATACATGTATACATATACATCTATTCACAGACACAGATATATATGTAATATATTTGTCAGTGTTCTTTGTTATTGGCTAGATATTTTGCCTTATCAATTTATTCATGTGTAGATGAACATGGAAAATTGCATGCCTTTGTACTAAATCCATTAACTGTGCTCCTCTTAATTGTCTGAGAAATAAGACCTGACATGATGCTTTCAGTTTTGTATATAATTACTTTCTATCTAACTATGAATATGATGGAAACGGCATGAATCGGCACTAAGAAAGCACTGATACACAGAACGTGAAACAGTGAGGTCGCTTGGTACCTGTTCATTACATACAAATTGGATAGAATTGTTTTAAAGGAAAGATATATTCAATAAGGAGACAATGCATTCGTAATGTGTAGTAGTAAATGACCTTATACATGATGAGTGGAAAAACGCTTTTTTATCTATGCATAAATACAGAGAAAATAATCCCACGTGCTGACAGCCACCTGATCATACACTCGCAAAAAAGAAAAAGGCTAATTCGCACTGACAATTCCGCACGCACACACATGAGTATACACACAAATATAATTCCATCATCCAACACTTTCTTTAAGAACGTTGAGGATATTGGTTCGGATTACTACAATGAGCTTCATAATGTGAGTGCTAATCGTTTTAGAAGATTTTAAAGCGAAATGTCTCCAATTATTGAATTATCTGGACATCACTTTTGCATTTATCAGATTTAAATGTTCATTATACATGATTAAGAGACATACATTACTCTTCGGTGATATGTAGTGCCTTGTTACTGAGAAAAGCAAAAAACT
The DNA here is from genome assembly GCF_001194135.2 of Octopus bimaculoides. Classification (NCBI taxonomy): domain Eukaryota; kingdom Metazoa; phylum Mollusca; class Cephalopoda; order Octopoda; family Octopodidae; genus Octopus; species Octopus bimaculoides. The sequence goes on from NC_068984.1 coordinate 36,096,471, forward strand.
ACTTCCCACGAAGTCATATCACAACATTACCACAAATCCGATTCATTATTGGAAACAATAGATTGTTCCGATAAAAAGTGCATGCAATTTCCTGTCACTTTGGCGAAATTTATTCAAGAAATGTGGATTCCATACCAAAGCCAATATAATTCAGTGTGTCCAAAATGCGGGACAAAAATTCACTTTGAAATTCAAGAAATGTTCAGCTTTGAGAGATCATTTGACGCTTCTCTTTAATTATACAGTACACTTAGTGTTAACAAGAGAAGTTTAAGATCACGGTTACATTCTGACTCGAATTTGTTGCCATTGCTAGCTGCAGTTTGGCAGTAAGTAATATTTTAGCAGCATGAGCTTTTGAGGTAACTTTTATGGTCTCACCAAATTAATAGCGTGAATTAAAATCCAAAATTTCATCATCTTACAAATTTCTGCGGACTTGAATCGAGTTTCGGATATACTTAACATACATTGAAAATATTGTGATACTGATATTAGCAACTGCTAAAAAGAAAAAAAAAAGAGAGTGTTATATTGCTCATGTTGTTGATATCAAACAAGAAGCTTGGACGTGAACAGAATGCGATGGCTGTAATTGAATTCAAAGTGAAGTAATTGGCACCTTCACAGAATAATTAGGTTATTTGTTGTGTTTGGAATGAAATGGAAGTGCCCAGAATAGATTATTTGGTTTTAAAATTCCGTTCTATGGAATAGGGTACAGAGATATGTACATAGGGTACAGAGCAGCCCAAGTTCTGACTAAACTGGAGCACATACTTTTCCACTTTCTATGGAAGGGGCGCATTCCATTTGTCTGGCACTCCATATGCTGATAACATCCGCTGAATGGAGGGCCGAGTATGCCGTAGCTGCTGATGCGCAGACATGCGCCCTGGTTGCGACATCTCCAGTGATTCCGAGACGGTGAGCAGGTGTGGTCGCTTTTTGTCAGACACGATTTCCTTCATCTCAACTATTTGTCCGAGCTGCAGTCCTAGGTCGCTCGTAGGGCGTGGTAGGGCACGTGTCACCTAGATTCTGGTCGGGCGCTCACAGTCCTCTATCAGTCGGGCAACGAGAACGAGACCGATGGATGGTCCATTCAGGCGTCTATAGAGAGTTAGAGGCGGGAAAGTGCGACGACATTCTTGGGAAGACCCCGGGTGTGGATGGGAATGAATTGCCTGGTTTGTTGCGGAGGACACTCGGGCCTGGCCCATGGATACATTCCAGAAATCTCTACTGAAGAGCATTGTAAGTTCGGGATAAACTCTACAGTCAAGGAGGGCCCTCAGCTGGGCTTCACTGAAACGCGGGCAGAACGCTTTCGGCCAGTGCCCGAGAGAGAGAGAGACAGACAGACAGACAGACAGAGACAGAGACAGAGACAAACATACACACAGACAAACATACATACAGGCAGAGAGACAGACAGACAACCAGGCAGACATAGACAGGCAACCAGACAGACAGAGAAAATATCAATATAGAAAATAATGTGTAGCACTCAAATGATTTGAACTTACACTCCGATATCTTCACCGAGAACCAAGGCAGCGTGGTAAAGCGTGGCTATAAGCGGTGGGGGGATCCGTGAGCACATATGGAGACAATGATTCAAATGAATAGATAAAAGCGCGGGTTTTAATGTACAGCATTCGAACTTGTAACGCCTTCTCATCTCTAATTCTTTGAGTCTATAATCTGAGTAAGTTTGCTCTCTCTCTCTCTCTCTCTCTCTCTCTCTCTCTCTCTCTCTCTCTCTCTCTCTCTCTCTCTCTCTCTCTCTCTCTCTCTCTCTCTCTCTCTCTCTCTCTCTCTCTCTTGCTCTCTCGATAAATATATATTTATACTTGATGGTAATTGATTGTTTATCATCTGAATATTGTTTGAGACTACCCTCTCTTTTTACATGTATATATTTATACATTGAAATCCAAGTTTTGTGTTTATTTGAATCATTTCTCTTTATCTCCCCTCTCTCTCTCTGTATATATGTATATATATAAGCAACCTTAGCTGGAGTGTGCGCATTAAAAAAAAATATTGTTGCCCGCAGAATGTGCTCATGAATCCTCAGGACTTTACAATCTAGAGATCCTGAAACCGTTCTCTTCTCTTCTACACAATTGCTAGGCCAACTTTTATGGAAGTTACATAATATTTTATATGGTACATTTCTGCCGAATATCATTCACATTACCAACATTTTTTTTTTTTTTTACATTTTGTCGAAAGAAGCGAACGTATCGATTTGTCAATGAAGCGGTTTAGCCTTTTTCATGATCACCGATGCTTTCAGTTTATGAAGGTTGTGGACAGTTTGACGAGTAACAATTACTGACCATAGAACATGAGCAACTATAGTTCGAATTCTTCATTTCGGTTTACAAAATTGGACTTTTTTTCAGTCGTTTTTACGATAGGAATAATTGTGATTTAAAAAATTATTTTTTGAATTATATAAATGATTAGTCCCTTGATGTTTGCATCGGTTAGAATAGAAGGCAGAAAATTAAAATCAAATTTCTTAACAATATTGTTAAATTAATTGACAACCAGTTTGCTGCTTTATTATTGTCCATATTTACATTAGACTTTTTAAATTTGTCGTGTAACTCTTACGTTATTTATGAAAGGTAAAATGTCCTTTTTCTTCATATTACGTTAGAACCATCATCGGTTGAATAAATGGAAATATATAGCATTTAATACAGTTGAATTAAAATTAAATGATAGCATTTTAATAAGCAAGAATACGGGATAATTTCAAAATGTACAAGAACGTACACGTACGTAAACACACGCGCGCGCACACGCACGCACGCATACACACACATATATAGATGTGTATATGTAAAGCTCGTGTGTGCTAAGGCTTATGTTTATATGAATACATATGCGCGTGTGTATGTGTGTGTGTGTGTTTGTGTGTTTTATAAACGTGCGTGCGCCTGTATTTTGAGTATATACATATGCATGTGTACATTTTTTAATGCGCATATGTATGACAGTATGTGCGTGTAATTTTAGGAGAATAGCCAAAGCATATAACTGCTTACAATAACAAGTATTGGAGTTGTTCCATTTTAACAGAATATGATTTGTATGGTTCAGTAGTTATTTTGGCAAACATTCTAAGCTCAGAATGATTTTCGTTAAGGGACTTTGTATGCTGAACGCAAAGACAAATATAGAAATAGATATAACTGAGTCACAAGTTGTATGATGTCTGTCATATTTGCCTTGTCTATCTTATAAACGAAAAGAACCAATAGAAAATCATCGCGCAATTAAATATTTCTTCGTTTTGTTTATTTGTGGTATAGTTATTTTGGCATAATCGTTGCTCTTGTCGATTTAATATTTTCGTGTTTTGCGTCGTTTTCAGTGTATTTGACAATATTTCTAGTGACCTTTCGTACTATAAGATCAAAAATATACTTTCTATGTATATTTATATATTACTTAGCGATGAGCAGGTTTTGAAAGTTGCTCTTCTACTCGTCAGCATTAAAAGTGCTGAAAACATTTTTTTCTATACCCATGTAGCTATACTTCTGCCTGTCCCTCTGTCCATCTTCGTATCCGTCTACTTGCACATATATTTACTTCTAGTCTATTTCTCTCTCTGTCTGTTGCTGTCTGTGTATATATATGTATATATGCATTAATATATGTATAAATGCAATGTGAAACTCAACAAACACTGCGGATTTCCTGACGTAGTGCCAGTGAAATTTATATCGTATCTTTGGATGACAAGAAGTAGCCCAAACAGTGACAGCGCTTTAATCACTATACTAATAGACATACACTCAATATCCAAATAGTCATATATATATATATATATATATATATATATATATATATATA
>NC_068984.1:36100865-36102727 GCF_001194135.2 Octopus bimaculoides
ATATATATATATATATATATATATATATATACATATATACACACATATATGTACATATACATACATACAAAACATACATGCATACTTGCATACATACATACATACATACATACATACATACATACATATATACATACATAGCTAACATAAAGCTGAAGATCAGTGAAAAAGAGAATGCCTACGCTAATATATTCAGAAATCTGCAGTCACTCTATCTTGATAACAAGTTCAGGTTTGTACCTGTAACTGTTGGTGTTCTGGGATAAGTTACACATTGCTTAAATACAAATCTTAAGAAATTAAGTTTCTCAAATCTAGAAAGGAGAAAACTAATTCGAAGACTGCAGATACAATTCATCATTGGACCGTAAAAGTCTATAAAACTTTCTACAAATTTACCATTTAAATATATATGAGCATGTCTAGATATTCAGCTATATGCATGAAAACACATACATCGACCAAAATATACAAATCCGCACATATACGCACATGGGTACTAACATACATATATACAGGCAGACAGACATACAGAAAGACCTGTATACATACTAGAATACTCGGTTATTGATGTTGAAATTCCAATGAAGGAGCCTTGGAGCTATGTTATAAACCGGTTTTTTTCTCTACGTACATACATACATACATGCATACATGTAAATCTGCATAGGTACCTATCTCGAGAAATAGGGCTTCTCAAAACCTAAAAGGAGAAAGCTGACACGAAGACTACAGGTCAAGCCATCAATGAAAATATAAAAATCTGTAAAACTTTCCAAACGCTTATTGTTTAAGTATATATGCGCATGTCTAGACATGCTACTATATGCATGAGAAGGCATACATAAAACAAAACATACAACACTGCACATCCATTGACTTCGCACATATACATATATGCGAAAATACCGTGTTGATATTAAAATTACAACCTTCGATCACCATTAGAAACCGGCTATTCTTCTAATGGCAAGAAATCGTGTACTGAAACTCAATAATGACATACGTGCATACACACATACGTACATAGTACATATATACATACATGCAGGCATATATGTATATGCGTATGTATGTGCATGCAGGTATGTGTATGTACTTGTGCGTGTTTACGTTCTTGGTTCTCGATGTGATCATAATTTTTTTCATTTACTTCAGATTTGATTAGATCTGTTGTCGGAAACCACGGTTTTCTTAGTCCGGAGTATATTCAAATAGTTTGGAATGACACTACGATGGAAAATGTCACGAACAAATATTTTATGCATGTGTAATCTGGTCAATAAGCAATACATCTTAGTTTTAAATGCAACAGCTTGATTGTTGCCGCTGTACATACGCACAAATATTTTTAAGCTTTCGAAAAATGTATAGTTAGTATCGCTTTGGATATTCCATGAACAACATTCTTGATTATATAGTTAAGACCCATTATAGGGTGTCATTATAGTCACACACACATGCACGCACACAAACATGCGTACACATAGAATTCCGTACATATGTCCAGTGTTTCTGTTTTTGGTTCAGTATGTAGCAATTTGATTTGATTTCTTCATTACAAATGCAAAGAATTACGCATAAATACATGCATCTAAATATCAGATATGTATAAATAGTTGCTCTCCATATTATATTCCAATTTCCCCCATTCAGTTATATTTGAATCACGGGAACATTACTGTAAATTTAATTAATTCAATTTATTTTGCATTTCATACTTCGTCCTCTCACAAATACATCCCAATTAAGAGATTTAATATTCTTATATGCATACAGTTAGTCTGTAAAGTATATTTGCATATATTAATTATATCCATTTATAACACACACATGTATATATATATACATATATATATATA
>NC_068984.1:36103337-36108112 GCF_001194135.2 Octopus bimaculoides
TATATATATATATATATATTGACTTGCCTTTGATTTTTGTAAATAGCTAGGTGTTTGTGAGTGGAAAGTCTATGCTGATCACTTACATTGGCATTGGTTGGTTTTTCTTCATTGATAATTGTAGTAGGCTAGATATTGGTTTCTACATTCCGGGTGTTCCATGATATACGCATATGTGTATGGCACCCCGTCTCCCATATATACACCATCACTTATAACCATGTTTGTGTGTGTGCTTGGATATATATTCAATCAAAGCTGGCAACGCGCTCCAAAACTTTCACGTGATTACCGCTTACGTACCATTGCTCATATGGTAAAGGAGATACAAGCGATTCTATTAGCCTATAACAATGATATATGTTCGTAATTCACCTGTTACCAACACGTTAACTGGTGCGGTTAGAGTGTGTGGTAGTTTATGTGTGGCCTATTTACCGAATATATTCTCTTTCAGCGGAATGTTGTGAGTTTCACCTCATTGGGTAACTCAGCAAGCAGATCTTATTGGAGCTTTTTCCGGTCCACAATCCTTCCGACTACAATGCAACTGTGATTGATTATGTTAATCATGGGATTGATGTTAATAGCGAACATAATTGGACCCACTTGTGGGAATTCAATGGTGTATCTTACTGAGTTCGATCGAACATCATCAATCACCTCAAGTTTGATTCTGTTCTTCTGATAAAAATTCAATTTACTTTAGTAGTTTCCCTAGGAATTGAGTGATGGGTATTTTATCTAAGAGGATACTGTAGTCAAACTTATCAAAGACCTTCCTGAAGTCAAAATACATGACAAAAGGTTTGGAGCCCTAAAGTTTCCCTTAAAGTTATTCTCCACTTTTTGTTGCAATGACAATGCTGCAAGTGGAGACACCACTTTGGTAGACTAGTTATCATGTAGGTTATTGCCTTGGGGAATTAAGAGTGCAACACGATGTCTGGTATCTGAGAACAAAATATATATTTAGCCGTTAATATTTAATACGCTCATCCCAAGATGAAATTAATCATATAATCGAATGCTTCTCCTATGACTTAGATGTTGTATAATGTGTGAATATATGTATGTGTGTGTGCCTGTGTGTATAATCATTTCTCTCCAAATCACGGAACGAACCCATGCACATACATATATTCATATGTATACACATATATGCATAGAAATGGGTTTATGATCTTTAATTCACAATGATTTATTGCAGCATAACCATCTATCAAATTTTAGCTGATTGTAAATATGTCGCTCCGTAACTAGAGTAAGTTGTTACTGATTCCGATGAAATTACAATTATTATAAATAACAAGGCTATAAAGTGTAGCTTAACAATCTATATATGGTATTTACATACATTAATTGCATATTACCATTTTACTACATTTACATTGAAACGAAATAAAAACTAATATTAACTAAAATATTCAAATATGCAATTATTTTTAGTTGATATTTAAATACACTATATCTGCGCAGGTGAATTATAGCTGTACATCCAAAGATAATTATTTGTTTATGTCTCGTATTTACACATATATTAACAATAAAATTATTAATATAAGTTGTCATGTGTCAGCGTATGAATGGAGATAAAAAAATGTATCATATATTTGATGTAGAAAAAATAGTTTATAGTTTGCCTCATTATAATAAAATTCTTAATGTTTTAAAATGTTTGAACGTATAAATTATGCGGTTTAATGCTGGTGTTTCTATATTTATAAATGGACATATTTTAAGAGCCACTTGCGAAATATTCGTGTATAATTGTTATTCTTTAGATACATAACACTTTAGCATACAAATCGATGATGTAGTATTACAGTTTGACTCATAAAACTGGACACTAACTGGAATTATAAGGTGAACTTTAGAAAACTGCAATAATAATCGATGATAGAAAACAAAATCGAATATTTAGAATCAAATGCCGTACTAAATTTCGATTGTAATGAATCTAGGGAGACAAACAGAGGCAATAATAAAATGTTTGGAAGTTGAGAAGTGAACTATTAAATGCCGGTATAGATAAACCAGGTTGCAAAACTGGAGCAAAATTTTTACTAGCTGAACATGCCGAAATGTTTCTAATTGAAATCTATATCCTCTCTTCATTATAAAATCATGTTTCTTAATTTCACAAAGCAAATTTGACGTTTACATGCTAAACATGTTGCACATGTTATCTAATGAAGCACTCTACTGTACATTCAGAGTATAAAAACAAAGACGGTCAAATTGTACTTAACGTAATGTCTACAACCTTAGAAATTTGCTACATCGTGAGACAACAGAAGTTCCCAGAAAACTGGGATAATTTGAACCTAGTAGATGACAAGATACTTTTTAGATAGATGAAATATTTTCTCCAAACTGTACGGTGGGGTTATTTTCTGCAACAAATATATTCATTAATTCAACTTGGTATTCCAAAAGTCCAAACTTGTGTCAAGTAGTTTGTGGAAACTACATTACACAAATGAGGTTTCCACAATCTACATGACCAAAGTGAGGCTGGAAGAAGAATAAATGAAAAACGCTTTATTAAAATCTTCAACTTGTTCTGAGCAGTAATAGCAACAATAATATAATAACCATTTAATGATGTGGATTAAAACGTTTCTTTAACCTATGAATATAAACAAATTACAGAAGACTCCCAACGAGGGAAATAAAAGTGATCGAAACCAAATTTAATCACTCATTAAAGCATTACATGTAAACCGCAATTTAGTAGGTTAAAATAAGGCGGGATCTATGCCAGTAACATCGATGCACCCGGCAAACCGTGACGTTTAAGGTGCATGCTGATTGGTCAAAACCGTATTCGAAAACTTCAGCTTGTGGCAGACTTCTAAAGGGTAAAAAAGCATGACGTCATTCATTTTACAACGGTCGTCAAACACCCAATTCAGCTGTCAGTTAATACATTTTGAAATCTGATGATTACTGCGAAAGTATGTAAGTGCTAATTGAACTTAATGAACATTATAAAATAGTTTGTTAATGTTTAACACACTTCAACATTGTAAAATATATATTTTTTTTAATGCAATAATATAAAAAAAAATGTAAAAACCAGACATTGTTGTAAAGTTATTCAACTGATAAATTATTCTATATACATTTACACAAATTCGGGGATGGGGGATATGTTCATTTATTTATTTTTGCACTATTATGTAACATGTTTTGACCAGTTAGATTACGCAAAAGCACACATGAAGTATATATGTGTGTATGCATGTTTGATAGATAGATACATTTCCATGTATGTATGTAGGTAGGTAGGTAAGCACTCAGGCAGACAGACAGACAGACAGGCAGACAGGCAGACAGGCAGGCAGGCAGGCAGGCTGGCAGGCCGGGATGTAGGTAGGTAGGTAGGTAGGTAGGTAGGTAGGTAGGTAGGTAGGTAAGAGGTACTCAAAATTCTGCTTCATTACAACGTTGGTGAAAGAAAGATTACAAAGAAAATATATTGATAACAGTGATAGGAAGAAAGAATGGAATATGAGGTTGAAAAAGCAGAGAAACCAATCCCCTGAGATTCTTGTCAATTCACAGGTATCTAATCTTCACGCAGCAATTTTCAGAAGATATACCATTTGCACACCCTAAACCTTACCATTAATAGCATAATTGGTGATAAGCGTTATCAAATCTCACTTGAGAATTTCCGCTGTTTATAATTTCTACAATTGTTGCCTATCTAATATACGCCAAAATCATCACCAACAATGGAATCATCGTGATAGAAGTATGAAAATAAGTATGAAATATAGCAGGAAAATAACAAAAGCATCATGAATAATCAATACAACACTGCGAGAAACACTACAAGGTGAAAATGCAAATCAAGGAACACCATGCAGTGCGAAACTGAAAGTTCACTGGCGTTCATACTTAAAACTTGAGCACATTTATGAATTTCTGTACGCCAATGTTATAAATACGGATGCGAATTTATTCTCTCAAATGAGTATATGAGTTCTTTTATTGTATACGAACCCTTGTAGTTACTATGTTCTACGTTGATTCAAAATACACAGTTATTTTATTCAACTGAATTTGATGCATTTCATACGTTAATAAAATGCATGTGTATTCATCCTTGAAAAGACATTTAGATTCTTTTGCTCAATCTCTCATCCGACACTATGGTTACTCTTTCTTTCTATTATAACTATTATATAACCTTTTTAAACATATTAACCTTGCTTAGGATACAAATGTTTTTCTACATTTCCTTATCAATTCTTCGCTTCCTCGCCATTTATTCCACTGACAGCCCCAAAATTTGAAACGCATTCACTCTTGGTTATTTGGATTAATTATTAATGATTGGATTAATTTTTTTAAGAAAAGGATGTTGATCATAATTTACATAGATGCACATCAGCATTCAATCGTGTATTAACAGTTATGATTCATTTACTGGATTAAGCATGACATTCATTGCAAATTCAGAGCATTTGTTCAATTTTATCACTATTTCTAAACTTCTGCGTGATATATTAAGGTGAAAAGGCAATGATATGTTTATCCTTAGGTTTTTTAGGAGAGCTCTGTTTTACCGCAAAAGAAAAGAAGGACCATAGCCGGGATACAAATGCTATCGTCATTGATGCTGTTAACACACAGACACAAACACATACGCACACGCATAAATGCATGCATATATATCCATGCATATTTATATATGTATGTACATATATATATATATATATATGTATATATGTGTATATGTATATATGTATGTATGTATATAT
>NC_068984.1:36108303-36117508 GCF_001194135.2 Octopus bimaculoides
TCCCAATCCCTTATATTATTTATATATATATATATGTGTGTGTGTGTGTAAAGAGAGAGAGATAGACGCGTATATACACGCTAAAATACATCTGGAATCAATTCTTATGTTTATAAAGAATGTTCCTCTGCTACGAAGGCAAAATAAGTGATGCAATCTCATTCAATTCGTATGTATTATAATAAATATAATTGTACAGAGACAAAAGTTTTCTGGAAACAATTCCCATCCATACAGACATAACAACAATCTTCCAGACTTAGAAGAAATAAAATTCTTATTACAAAAGTTATAACTGAGCGATACGATATGTCTTAATTTCTTAGTTTCAGATGAAGAAATATTACTTCCAAGTGACAAATTTAACTATCAGATTAGCGCGGAGCTTTCAAGTAAAATAACAGTATAACATTAAACAACGTCTTCCATCTGTATACAATTGCTCTCAATAAGAGGATAGATTCAGGTGAATGATAATTTCAAATGTGGAAAGAATTATTATGTAAAAGCATAAATCATATTATAGAAAACTCTGTAGATTTGCCTTGCTAAAGAGAATTCAAAAGGTTAGTTACAAGAATTCATCATGCGATTATTACTGATGCATCATGTAATAATACGATCAGTGGCCTTTTAAATATTGTAATTAGGTGTGCTGATCTTTGAGCCAGTCAATGTCAAGGGACATCATGCCTTCCGGATTTTAAAGTTACCACAAGAATTGCCTAATGGAAATCCATCAATAGATTTGTTTAGCACTAGCTTCCATTCTCGCTTTCTAAATTGATTTTAATCGTTGTGATGTCTAGCTTTGTAGCAGGCTGTCTTATTTGATATATCACTCGACATTCCTATACAAAGCATTATGCTATACAGCTGTTCTGCACAAATAATTTTAACTCGACGTTGAGATTGAAAATATTAATATTTTTTATTAAGCTAGCTGAACTCCGGGTTTAATGCACAACAAATATTAGTAAAGCCGTATCTTGAAATCGGAATTATTCTTTTCAAAATCATTTGCTTGGATTGCGCGAGAAGGTCGTCTACCTTTTTCATTTTCTGAATATATTTTTTACCAATAACGTTTTGACTAGAGGATAGTTTTCAGCTCTGCAAACGTGTACACTCAGAATATATTTGTGCAAACGTGAGTGTATATATATCTATGTGTGTATGTGTGTGTGTGCGTATAAATCTGTGCCCTACATTCTACTCCTATACTCCCGAAATTCTTCCCCTTCTTTCTCACTAAAGATCTTTCCAAGTAGCGTGACTCAAGAAAGTAAAATTCCCTGGTGCTGCCATCTACACGTCTTTAGCAATGGCTTCCAATATCATAAAACTAATAGCGGCATCCATTAGCAATGATATTCTCCATCAGATCAAATAACTGATTTTCCTATATGACAGTATAGCGTTTTCGTAGAAACAGAATCATTGAATCTCTCTTACGTTGTACAAATTCATTTAATTTCAGGGATTATTGTTATGATACAATGTACATGAGTTTAAAATATATTGTTTTCAAAAATACTTTATCCGTTATATTTCCTTCATATTTATTTAATTCCTATAAAGGGTTTTCTCGGTATCATATGTATTGTTTTTTTTTTATATTAATTTATTTACACCTGTGTTCATTTCCTTATTAAAGAACAAAGATCGGAAACTGAAAACTCAATATTTCTACCTTGCCAGTTACTATTGGGGATAGCTGTGCGTTTGTGACAGAGCATAATATATATATCTTCTTTTGTTACATTCAATGAAATATATATATTAACTGATGGTATAATTTTGTTTCCTTCAATTTTGATTATCAAATTCATTTACAAATTCCGAGTTCGTTGTAAATATGACTAAAGGAAATATAATATCAATGGATCCATGTTTATTAAATATATTTACTTCAGTAAATATCTCATGTAAATGATCTTATATTGTGTCCTAATGATAAATTCGGTTATCGTAGATGTACTACTTTTTCTACGTACAATACATAACAGTGTGAGCTACTTTCAAATTGATTTAACGTTATCTGCTGCTATAACAATTATTGAAATATTTTACAAACAAGTCTGTAACAAAATGTCAATAATTTCATTTAATTTCATTACTTTTTTTGTTTTGATTTCTAAATTACATCGGCCTAGATCTTCAATATTTCATTTCGCTACTTCCCAATTTTATATCTCTAAATGTTTGTAAGAATATAATTCAGAAAATACCTGGATTTTGATACACATATATCTGATTAAGTATCAGAAATGTTTCTAAAAGTATGCTTCTTGTGCCCTATATAACGCGAGTCGTTCGCTCATGAATTTAACTTAATACCAGATTAATATTTTTGAAAACGAATTATTGGCTGGTATATTAATTACGTTCTTTGATGTAAATATTTAAAGTATTCAGCAAATCTGCATAAGATTATGATAATCTGAAAGACAATTAAATTTCAATTTGAATTTCCTACAATTACCATATTTTGTATGGTGAAAGTCAATTCAGTCCCAAACTTTGAAACATATGCCCCATATAGAACTTTTCTGTTTATTGGATTAATGACCAATGTTTTGGTGATTATCATTTCATTGTATAGCAAACTATTTTCAAGTTTCTGGCAGGAAAATGATATTATATGCATTTTGTTATATACAGTACTATGTGTTATATACTTATTCAATTTGTACTCCATATTTATCCATGATAGCAGTTATACATTTGAACCGTCGACTAGCATTTGATGAATAAAGCATATTATTGTTATGATCAATTGCTAGAACATATATGGAAATGTTTAAAAGCATACCTATACGAATTGAAAGAATGCGTCAATTCATATTTGAATCTCTAAGTAGAATAAAAAAATATATCTCTTTATGGAAATGCAATTTTATATAATGTTGTTTGTTAATCTAATACCTAAAAACGTGATTTTAAATCTGATTAAATATACATACCAATCCACGTGTATGCAGACATTCATATATAGATTCCTGTTTTGCATTCGATTTCATATGAAAATATTTATGTAAAAGCAGCTCTCATGTTTTCATAACTACGAAAATAAAACCTATGCTCTCTGATAAATACACATAATACTTATATAGAACGAAATACATTGGAATTTTTGTGAAACAATTCTCATGTATTGTAAACCAGCAAACAAAGGTAATACTAGATAAACATATGCTAGAATTATTGATTGGCGTACAAATCCAGGTTAGATATATGTCAGTATAGATCTGGATGAATAGAGTAAGAACTGTCACGCACTGAAAATTTTGTGTTATGAAGAATAGCATTTTCAACTTTAACAAACGTATTTATGCAATACCAACCCAAAATGTTTTCACTATTTTGTAGTTTAAGCCATGCAGATAGACTGGAATGATTATACGGGCGTAGTTTCATTAATTAAGAAATGTCGGAATCTAAGAGAATTCAGACTGCTTGCTCTAGTATAACAAGCAAATATTAAAGGCTACTTTGTTTGCCATGCTACCGTTGACATTTTGAATATTAGATATTCTCCGATACCAATTTTTCCACGAATATTTTGCACCAGGATACATTTACAAGAATAATCTCCATGGCAAGCATTGAAGCCGGACACTGATTTTAGGATAACATCTCTCTTCCTGTTCACCCCAGTTTTGGCGTTCAGCGAAGTCATAGTATGAAAACTAGGAAAATTTCTTGCGGAGTGTCAAGTATGCCAATGGTACGAATTTAATAGCTCTTTCTGATTAATATGAATCCATGCCTGAAAATAATATTTGGCTCATGAATGTTCACAACAATTATCCAGTTATCTCATAATTCTCTACAAAAGATTAAGTTTTTCGTTTACTTTTCTATGTCTACACAAATGTAGAGTATGCAACCTACCTTAATCGCTGTATCGATATCTCATTTATATAAGGCGGCGAGCTGGCAGAAACAGCACGCCGGGTGAAATGCTTAACAGCATTTCATCTGTCTTTACGTTCTCAGTTCAAATTCCGCTGAGGCTGACTTTGCCTTTCCTCCTTTCAGGGTCGTAAATTGAGTACCAGTTGCGAACTGGGGTTGATCTAACCGACTGGCCCCCTCCCAAATACTTCTGGGCCTTGTACTTAGTGTAGAAAAGAATATCTGAGTCAATGAGTATTTTTCAGCATAATGTCACTGTGTATCAAACACATCATTCTCCTATTAATTATTTTATGTATCTTTAGATTCCATGATTCTGAGCTCATTACGATGTTCTATGTGTAAGATAATATCGCTACGAAAGAATCTTACTACAAAGAAGAGTGAATGTTTTTGCGCATTATAACGTTGTTCATTAGGCCAATGCCTGAGCAAAAAATATGCTTCTAGGAAGTCGGGCGTGCAACAGACCCAATCTTTTCTCTCCAAAGAGGACGTTTTTACCATCAGAAACCATTACGTTTACGTTCGTAGCAGGAGGCGTGTCTTACCTGTATATCACTTGCTACCATTTCATTAAAACATTTTTAAAGGAGATATAGGATATAACTGTATGACCCCATCCCTTTATATAAGTTCAAAGCTCGCAAGTGTCCACTGTTTTATAGTTCAGTAGTGGAGGAATAAAATGCATCACAAGTAATCTGTTTAATTTACTAAATTCTTTCACACTACAGAGCCAGAGTTATGGCGCTTTTGTTAGAAAGATGCTATTATTTTTGTATCAAGTATTTCCTGTAAAATAAACATTAATTTCACATTAATGAGTAATAATATCACTTCATTATATGATGATAAAAAAGAAATTACACTCATTTTAATCACTAATATAATGATAAAATTTTAATTATAAACAAAGAATATCAATGAATCTAGTCATTTCCCACAATTGAATTGCTGCAAGCTACAATATCACTTTTCAAATCTAGGATAAAATATTTTAAAATTCTTTAAAAAGCACCATTTTCTCAAATTAACTGAACATGAAAGAAGGATACAAACGCCTAGAATAAATGAACAAATTGTAGAAATTGAATTTTCCTTCATTCTTGTGTCTTGTGACCTTTTAATTTCAATGATTCCTAACTAGTTGTATGTCTGTGCTTGTTCTAATCCACTCTATTCTTTTTCTTTATCTAGCATCTTATCAATATTATTTATTTGCTATGCATTTTTCTAATCCAGTGTTTCTAGCAAACGATATCTCACCATCTCTCACTATTTCTCTCTCTATCTCTCTTCAGACAAACAGATAGACAGAGAGATTAATAGATAAATAGATGCACACACACACACACACACACACACCCACACACACACACACACACACACACACACACACACACACACACACACACACACACACATATCTATATAGTGTAATGAGTTAATTTTTTTCAGTATTTTGGTAATCTGTTTCCTTTAATCATTAAGATACAACAAACGCAGCTTAGCATTCAAAGTAGAAACCATCATGACACACGCCATACTACATCAATGAAGAGGTGGTGCACGTTTCAGTGACTTAATTTAAATTGTCCTTTATATTGTATCAAACTTTCTTGCATTTATCTAAGTTAAGGAAGTTATTAAAAATTTACACCCCCACAGTTACTTTTGGCACACACTGTAATATCGACTGAGAATATTATGTGTTTGTAGTTTGAGTGTAGGTCAATTATTTAGCCTTGTATATCAAAATGGAATGCCCATTTCTTGGCCTGTCAGATAATGTCTTGCATTCCTTCATCTTAACAATTACAGCCGTTGTAAATAATGTAGCATTTTGAAATAATTTAACCAGGTATTTGGCAATTTAGTTTTTACAAGCACATTCCATTCATTTACTTATCGTTGATTATGCTGTGGTTGATATAGCTTAGTGTTCGTCAGACTTTTTTCATTTGTTGTACACTAATATTCTTTTCAAAATTTGGTGGCGCACGTAAACTAAAAATATAACTAAAAGCGCGGGGAAAAATTATATTAAGGCCACACTGCGGTTGCCGTTCAATGATATAGCCCTATTTTTGTATCACCTAACTATCCGGATCTTTTGCGTTCTTGTCCCATTTTGTATTATAAATATATATATATATATATATGCTTACCGATCACATCGTCCCGGGTTCAGTGATACCTTGGACAAGTGTCTTCTGCTATAGCCTAGGACTGACCAACGCCTTGTGAGTGGATATGGTAGACGGAAACTGAAAGGAGCCCGTTGTAAATATGTATATGTGTGTGTGTGTGTGCTTGGTTCGGCAAAAGAGACCGATAAAATAAGTACTACGCTTACAAAGAATAAACCCTGGGGTCGATTTGTGATTTGTTCGATTAAAAGGTGGTGCTCCAGCACGGCTGCAGTGAAATGACTGAAACAGGTAAAAGAATAAAATATAAAAGAAAGAATGTAAGTAAATGTATGAAAGTATATGTATGTGTGTATGCATGAATGTCCCTTCTATTTTTAATTATTATAAATCTTCCACTGGGGAGGGAGCCACTTTATGTATGTATGTATGTATTAATGAATGAATGAATGAATGAATGAATGAGTGTCTATATAAATGCATAAATGTGTATATGATCGCCCGTGTGTTTGTCTTGTATAAAGATACTCGGCTGAATGGAATATTTTGAGGATCAAAACGTCATGACTTCAATTCTTGTACAAGTAACCTTTGTTTCCTTGGGGAAAGGTTTACTTTTTCACGTCGGCCTTTTCTATGTAGCTGAAAATTAGGGCCAACGGAATATTAGTGCGACCTCCCCGCTCTTGCCATATTTATGTTTTGTGAGGTCAAGGGTGTTGCAGAATAGCTGGAGAATATATATTGACAGTGAGTACAATTGGTGTAATTGGTGCCTGGATCAATTAGTGAAGATTGGTATTAGTTAACCGTTGATATTAGCAAAGAGCTACATTTTGGTTGTTAAATTTCTATTCCTTTACACTGGCTTGATCATTTTAGAATAGAATATTCTTGTACAACACCATCGCATGTATGAGTGAAAAATACATTTTCTTTATGTAAATAAAACTTTTTGTATGCCGAATATACTTCCATACCTTATAATTAAAGTCTAAATATTTTAGAACTGTTGTAAATGTATGATGTAATTATCCAGCTTGTCTTTAGCTTCTAGTCTTATCTAATGACTGGATATAATTTTCGCATATAACTCCGTGGAATATGATTTTAGAAACGTTTTGTAACTTCAGGTTTAGTTATATATTCCAATCATATTTCGAATGAATTCGATGCATTGAACGTGATCCACTCTATTAAAAGATTAGAGTATAGGCTTCTGAAATCCGACCATTTGAAAATTATCATTTAATCCAGTCGGAACTTAGGATATAAAAGAAAAACTGGGTGGCGTTACCGCTTTGCTAGGATATAGAATCATAAAATTAGATTAATCAAATTATTTATACAGGAAGTTTATGCATTTGGTTCTTCTGTGATGCTCTTGCCAGTTGTGGCTGCAAGAATGAAGCCATCCTCAAAACAGCTATTAACTCTTTCTTTATTATTTAATTCCTGACGGAGTACTTTAATTTGATACCTGGGAATTACTTATTCTTTATATATGTACAAATAAGAACATGGGTAGAATTGAAAATAAAATCATCGAGATTTAAAGTGTGGTATGTATGTAATGAATAAAGGGTAAGTGAAGGTTATGTTGACCACAGTGGGATGTACAATATTGATAATATATTATAGATAATACTTTCAGATTTTTCAATATTCACTATGTTCAGTAAATTATTTTTTTCCTATTGCTAGAAATCAAGTTAATGACCTCATCACCCTTATTCATATACCAGATATATGTACTCTTTACTATATAGCGTCACCTTAATGGAATGAAATTCTCCAGAAACGAAATTATCAATATTGCTTCTTATGATCAATACATATATATCAATAACACGGGTCAATATATAGTCTCTTGAGATTTATTGATTATCATTTTGGTGGCTGACTGTGCAGGTGATTACCCCCGTCTGCATATATTTAACATCAATAGTTTCTATCATATAAAATTTAATCTCATTTTCGGACCTGTTTGCAGAATAATTGCTTCAACTGGAAAGGTTTTATCTCAAGAGATTATTCCCAGCCAGATTAATTTCAATTCGGAGTGTTTTATTGATAGGTTTCAAATAAAATACGGTGTTAGTTAGCAGTAAATATCGCTGTTCTATGTACTAAAGAGGTGCTGAAGTTTTATCTTTCTTTCACTAAGTATATGTATCAATCGATGATAATAATTCCAGAGAATTCGACAGAATATTAACAGCTGTGTAACTGATCCACATGAATGCATCTACAACAATGCAGTATTGAATCATTGAAACTTTAATAATTGAATCGTATCGCTCATTTCATTGTTTGTGTGGTCTATTTGACAAGGATTTTCGAAACCTATCGAAGTAAGTTCTGGTTCAATTTCAAATTCACTCCAACCACTCTATCTAAAGACACCTATTGTGGTGAGGTTATATATTTGGAAGAAGACAAAGATGTCTTTGTTAAGGATGTATCCTCAAGTAAATGAGCTCATATTTCTCATCTCAGTGTCAGTTGTTCTTAACTGAAGTCTCCTCACAGAAATTCCAATCACCAATTTTGAAGTTATATTATGTTTCAGTATTATGCGTTAGTATACATTATTCTGCCGTCAATGTGATCTCTATAATTTAGAGCACACGTTCGCCATTAGATTCATGTGATGTTCTTCCGTTAGAAGCTTTCGGTAAAAAATAGTAAAATATAGAAATTTACAAATTTGTAATTATAAGGGATTACACAATTCTAGCGCAGAACTCTCTAACTGTGACGTACTTTGTCACAGTTTCCGTTAAGTAAATTTTTATAACAAGTCGATGATAAATCTGACATGGAACATTCTTTCTTAATGTACGTGGAATGCATTTATAATGCACGTATTTTCAAGAAGTAAAATCTAATGCGCTTCCATGACAGTGACATCTACTGCGTACATAGGAGTACGAAGATTTAATTGTCCTTCCTATTTCAGTTTATGTGTGTATTTGCATATGTGTGCGTGCGCGTATGGGCTGAATATCAAACAGATGTCATTACATCGCTACCCACACCCTAGAAATCAGTGTGGAAGCCACTCGAAACGATTGTTATGCTAAAAAAAGCTTCTAGTTACACGTCTGTGTGTGTGTATATATATACAT
>NC_068984.1:36117661-36120272 GCF_001194135.2 Octopus bimaculoides
ATTTACATATGTATATATGTGTGCGTGTGTGTGCGTGTGCGCGCGTGTGTGTGCATTTGTAATATGTACGTATGTATAGAAAACAAAGAGATGACACTGAAAAACCAAATAAGATGTGTTGGATTCTTAGTTGAGCATCAGGATAACTTCCTATAGCTTCATTAGAGCTTTGAATACGATGGGCACATTATTGCTCTGCAGAAGCTAGAGGATGTAATCCTGGTACTCAACTAACAGTCCACCACATCTTATAGTAGAAACAGCTGTAAGCTATTGAAGTTCATTACATAACATTTTGTTTTTCCGGTGTCATCTCTTATGTTTTCTATTACCATAAAACATTGTGTTCTAGATCATACATATATCGAGTTCTACATCAGCTTTTTAGTATCCCTATGCCTAAGCGAAATATTAATATCTATCTTCATTTGGATCAGACCTTGTTGATTTAGTAACTAACATTAGATTTTGTAAGTAATAGAACCAATTTCAAGCTAAACTAAAAACTGATATTAGAAATTTTAGAAGTTCTAAAAACAAAAATGTGTATTTTCGGATAAGACCTGTATGAAATTCAAAATGGTTATGATGAATTGCTGAGATATGCCATATTTCCTAAATAAAGGAAAACTGATATAGATAAATACAGTGATATTAACAACGAGGCTAAATTGCTTTGTAAGTGGAGTAAAATCGACCGTTGTTCAGAATGCTTAGTTATACGTGAAGCTTTCATTATTCTAAAAGATCACAAATCATATTTCAGTAGTAAGCTTACTTGTAGACATTTAAACCCAGCGAGGACTGAAATGCCTTTAGTAGTTTAAAAAATGTTAAGGAAGATTAATATCAGAATTAGAGACACAGCTAAAATACAGCAATTGGGTAATAGCATATCTGTCATAGATTGGTTTAGGAATATAAAAGATTATCATAGAGCTAGATTCACTCAATTTGACATTGATGATTTTATTCCCTCGATATCGAGATTATTGGTAGATAAGACGATTGCTTAAAAAACTCATATTTAGTAAGGGCTTCGCATGGTTTAAAAATTCAGCTTCAGATGAGTTGTTTTGAGGTATCGATGGGATCGTATGACTAGGCAGAATTTGTGATCTTGTGGGTCTCTTTATATTACATACACTGAGATCCAAGTTCCAATTCCATGATGTCAGTCTATATCAAGACGATGGGTTTGGAATATCACATGACTGTGATGATCACACTCCTGATAACTTTCAGAGAAATCTCATTGATAACTTCAGTCAATAAGGCATCAAAATTGCAGTTACTACTAATCTGTCTAAGGTTGATTTCTTTAGATGTTTTCCTAGATTTAAACCCCCGCTTCCGTGTCATAAGCGAAAGGAGAAGCCCTCATACACAAAGAGTCCTGTCAATCCCTATAGGTTTTAAAAATCTGATAGCTAACATTAGTAATAGGATATCAAATCTATCTTCTAAACACATATTTAATAAAGCAGCCCCCTAGTATAATAATTCCCTAGCTAACAGCGGCTAGAAAAATAAAATATATTACAATTCTTTAAATTAGAATATCAATCGTAAAAATAAACCCAAAAATAGAACTAGGAAAGTAATTTCGTTCGCCTCTTCTTTCTCCATTAATGTAAAAACTAACGTAGGCGAGAAATTCCTGTCTCTTAGATAAGCATTTTCCAATAAATCATAAACACTGTGAAATGTTTAACAAAAGCTCAATATCATACACTTACCGCTCCAATATGAATAGCAATATAACTCGCAAAAATCAGGAAGAGGCTAGTCCCAGTTGTAACTGTCGCGACCATGAAGCTTGCCCACTTGACCAGGCATGTATAATAGAACTCTATCATATACGAGGCTGAAGGTATAGCTACGCTCCAAGACAAATCAATTTGAAAGAATTACTTCGGGTTATGTGAGGGCGAATTCAGGAGACGTTATGCAGATAACTTATCTTCTCTCCGGCACATAGAGAAAAGTAATGCAACTAAGTTGGTTAGCCATGTAGGAAATTCGAAAAGCAGCCCCATGCCACTTAAAATTAAGTGGAGAATAATGGAAAAATTTAAGCCATATGTTAATGGATCTAAGAAATGCAACTTATCCGTTGTAGAAATATCTCATATTCTTCTCCGATCCAGAAATTCTAACACACTGCTTAATTCGAGATCTGAACATTTTACCAGGTGTAAATACATGGACAGGTTTCTTTTATCGAAATGGAGGGCACTACCGGCTCTAGATTGAGTTGCTGCCTTGTTGACTTTGACATATTATCTCTCATTGTGTTCTAAACTAGTTTTATAGTTTTATTTCATGAGCAATCAAGGAGGATGAGGATCGTAGTTCTTGATTTCGTCTCTTTTTTCTCCTACCATTTTTTGCACCAAATTTCTTCACGTTTTTTCCATGTATTTTTCGTATTTTTTCACTGTACAGCGTCCTTTTTTAAAAGACAAATCATATATAACTCATGAACAGATCTTTAATGATTTCTTTATGATACACACCGCATTTTATAAATATGCATCTTCAAGTATCATAATAGTATGAAATTATTGGTAGATCCTTCGGTTGTGCATTTAGGTATATGTATACATGT
>NC_068984.1:36120408-36125094 GCF_001194135.2 Octopus bimaculoides
TATATATATATATATATATATATTACAGCTAGGAAAACGTCCATGGAAATTACTTTAATTCGTCCTCCTCAAGTATTTTGAATAATGATACTTACACATACACATACAAGATGGCGTACACGCACGCACGCGCGCACACAGACATGCACACATATTGAAAGTATGTGTGTTTGTGATTGCATGGCTATATACGTGCGTGTGTGCATTTGAATGTAATGAAGAATTCAATGTACATCAATGTTTCAAATCTCATACCGAATTTCAAGCGGAAAACGCACGAAGATAGAAAATCATCTACGGATATTTGAAGATATTTATGATTAAAT
Organism: Octopus bimaculoides; assembly: GCF_001194135.2. Lineage (NCBI taxonomy): Eukaryota > Metazoa > Mollusca > Cephalopoda > Octopoda > Octopodidae > Octopus > Octopus bimaculoides. Next base: position 36,120,735 of record NC_068984.1, read on the forward strand.
TTACATCTACGTGAGCAGAAAAACAACACTGTTATCTTAATGTCATTCGCCCGAATTTTCAGAACAAGAAGCAATTTATGATATTCATCGAAGGATTTTCTTGGCAGATATATATTCTCTACAAAGACCGTCGAATATGTGAATGCTCGGCCGTTCTACTGCTGTTACAGTAGCTTGCTTCTCTAGAGGTCAGGTTTGTTGAAGGCGGCTCTAGCTAGTTCCACCGGATTCAAATATACGATCTCTTTTCGTTACATATATTATGCCCACCCCAGATTCACATCTAGTACTACAAACATTTCCCATAATGATCACTCAGTAGAAATATTTTAACGTACTTTTATTATTATTTCTGCTCTTTATTTGGAATTATTCAAGATGAATTTAAACACCCAGAGTGTTTGCACTCGCGAGGACCTTTTGAATTCTATTCATATACCAGATTCTTCCAGAAAAAGTTTGTAGGTAAAAGAAGCTTTAAATAATTATTGCACAAAGCTCTCCAATTATGAAAACAATGTATCTTACGTAGTACATGATACATGAATTATCACATGAACTTCATTCTAGAATTCTTATATTTCTTTGCTGATTATTATTTTTTTATTTTTTGTTCACAAAACTGTCGCAAAGTGATAAAATCTATCGCAACAATGTGGACGAAAGATTATTCGGAAGCAGACAACAGTGTGGGATGGAGAATTAGGAAACAGGAACTATGATAGAGCAAAAATATGTGCAGGTGGTGGACGTACAAGTTCGAATTGGTGAGCAAATTCAGTGTCCGGTTATCAGCTTAAGAGGAAATAGAAGATCATTTCAAGAGAGCTAACTTCAAAGACATATTGTCGACCATGGAATCGAGGAAAAGAAACTGAGATTAGAATTCGGTTCAGATAGTGTGAGTTTTGTGAAATAAAGCGATATCAACCTCACGATGGGAGCTCGTGCGTTTGAAAAAAAGTGGTGGAATTTTGGTTCACAAAGAGAAAGGCATAGTCTTAAATATTTGCACATAATGTATATGACACCAAAGATTACTTCGAAGTCAGCAAATAAAATATAGGAGATGAGCTTTTCGGAATTAATTCCAGTAACGCAGTCGCAGTAGTCTATGTAACGACTGTTAAGTTTAAGTGTGGACCAGGAGAAAACAATGAATGTCTTGGACTCAACTTAACCAACAAAAAAACATCCTGAAGCCATACTAAAAGCTACTGCGTCCCCAATTTATAGTTGTAAAAATCACGCTGCAACCCAATAACATTAACAAATTCATTTCATTATGAAGCGGAGAAGACAGGAATTTTGGTAGAATTTTGAAACTGTACAATAAGAAATTAAGAGTTTGTCTACGCAGATAGAAGATTACGGTGTGCATATAACTTGCATATTAAAAACAGGAGTCTAGTAGTAGAAAGGGGAGAGAATAAGGAGTTCATGATGTGGAGTGCTAGGTAATATCGTAGATGCTAAATAGTAAGATTAGTATCAAGTGCAAGTAAAGTTTCCCTATACATCGAATTTGTACATAGCAGCGTCGTTTCGTTTTCTACTTTATATGTGTTGTAATTATATTTGCTCCTAGGTCTATAGAGAAAAGGCTGCTGTTGTCCTGAGGTTTACTAGTTATGGCTAAACTACATCAAATGTAAAACGGTAGGTTTTACATTTTTTTTTTTGTATTCGATCGTAAATGACTGAAATAACACTGTTCTGAAAATTCTGGTTCTAGTGGCAAGAATGAATATTTTATGAATGCCTTCGGTTTAAGTTGTTGAAAACACCAGCCTTAATACATACTTAAAGAAAGATATTCTTAGCACCGGCGGAATACTGACGGGCAATGTGATAGATTACAACGTACCATTATAGAAAACAAACTTATTATTCAGCTTTGAGGAGATGTCATATTGAATGAGCAGAGGAAAATAGAATACCTGGGACTCTCAAAACTAAAAGATATGTACGTGGTATAGTATTACGCATAGATGTATGAGAAAATTATTTCTTTTATAACATATTTTAGTTTAGACATATATAATCTTTATTGCAAATAATCAGTAGGTAGTAAAATGTAATAATTTCGAGCGTGAAAATAGCATTTTAAAGCAGGAAAAATAAAACAGTGCAAGGCGCTCATTACTCGAATTTTAAAGCTATAGACATTAATTCGTATCGAAATATTACTATTTATTTACAATGATGATTTCGTTCAGTACCAAATTATTACGCGGTAATATACACATAGCACTGAAACAGAATTCCATGCAGCTATTAGTACAATTTTATTTAATTTTGGATGCAATCACACAGTTCATAGACGAAAATAACAGCTTATTTTATGCTGTAACTTCTTTTCAATTGCATTTGTGTGAACTAAACCAATTTCCCTCATCAACGATATTATGATAAGTTTATCATTAGTGTTTAATTAAGAGGATATTCTGTAATCAACGGAAGAATTTCAAGTGAACTATAAAACTTTGCCGTCGTATTAGAGACTGTATTATTAAGTTCACTAAAAGAAATACCAAACGAACATTTAATATCATTGTTGTTCTATCATAACGTCCTTTTAAACTATGCATTCAACCAGAATTTGAACTCTGATTTCATTAAAACCAAATAAACGAGATAATTACATTTAGGTAAATGGATTAGCTGAAACATTTTCATATAGTAAAATGTTATGACTGAACTGGACTTGAAGTCTGTAGGAAATGAAATCGATAATTCTACCTACATTCTCCATTATTCCGCACGCAATCATCATCTCCCCAATATGTGTTTGCGCGTGCGTGTGTGTGCTTTTATTTATATATCACGTGCTCGACCAGACTCTAGTACGTTTTCATACATCGCTGGTCACAACATGCTTTACATCGTTTTAGATTTCGAATGATGCCACCCGCTGGCAACTCAAGCTGGCCAAGATTTCCACTCATCGGACGGCTAGTCCGGTGCAAGGTTACCCATTTACATCAATATGGATTTGCGGCTATATGGATTAGAGCAACGTGAAATAAAGTGTTTTGCTGAAAAAGACTAGGCGCCTATCGGTTCAGGAATTGAAACCACGATCCCAAGAATTTAGAAGAACGAGGTTTAGTGAGTGTCTGTTAACATGTAACTGAAGTAAATCTACGATTGTTTGACTAAGTTAACTTATGTGCACTTCTATCTACGTGATATCCTATTAAAAGTCCTTATTTTGGGAAGTGTTTTGATACTTTTCAAATACGCACATTTCAATGCTAATTCGTATCGACGTTCTTTCAATTTTTCTAAATGCATTGATGCTGCCTCATCTACTTAATGTTTTTCCCACTAATATGTACATACAAATTTCTTCTGTTAAACTATAAAGAGGGCGTTTTGAGTTTAAATAATACAAGAACTGTAGGTACATCATCCTCTCAGGTACTCTTAGATTTTATGATCTACAATATAAGTTACGAACGTCTATGTAACGCTGAATTCCAAATTCACTTCAACCATCTACCTGGATAATAACTTGAAGAAAACGGCATATGGATGTGAATACTGGATGAATATGTTCTGCAAATGAACTAACTAAATCTATATCCTTTATCTTTCTTTTACTTCTTGCAGTCTTTTATTTGTTTCAGACTGGTGTTATGTAGCGGCACCGTCTGAAAGGATGTCTTCAGGTTACGTCTGATGTGTGGTGTTGTAAGGAGGACGTCTTAGATTCGGTGTGTTAAAACTATCTGCATACCTTAATTTTAGTTGAAGACTATTGTTACTAGTTTGGATTCTTTTTTCTTTTCATCTGCTTACTATAGAGTGTGCTCGCGACATCTTCAAAGAAACAAATGTTTCAATATCATACGTTTTATCTATATAATATGAAAATAAAATATGTATAAGTGTACACCGATAAAAAAAGAGATTGTTTTTCTTTCGTTATAGTAAAGCTATGTTAATATTATAACATTAGGTTAAAAATTACTAATATCATATAAGAAACAAGCAAACTGGCAATATAATAATCTTGTTGCATATGAAAATAGTCGCATATAATATTTCCTATTCGCTATTCAGTTACATAGTTTATGTGGTATATATATTGTGTCTAGGGAGAGTCACTCTGTTTTAATAACTAATCAATACTAAAATTAATATATATATATATATATATATATGTGTGTGTGTGTGTGCGTATACACACATGTGTATGTACGTACGTGTGTGTGTGTACTTGCACAGGTATGTATTATTTATGTGTATTCATATATACATACGGATATATAGAAGGATGAATGCATATACGGAAAGCACACACGAGCACAAAATCACACACATACTTATATGTATATATGTATATGTATATATA
>NC_068984.1:36125852-36130979 GCF_001194135.2 Octopus bimaculoides
ATTTTCAAATATTGAAAATAGAAAATAGGCATATAATATTCGCAACTATTTTGAGGTGACAATTTGCTCACTTATTTAATTTAGCTCCCTCATGATTCTTGTCAATTATGTATATATACACACATGCAAAATGAAATATATATATATATATATATATATATATATATATATATATATTCACACACACACACACACAGATGCAAACATATATATATACACAGAAATGCATGCTCACCCACAATCAAATGTACACGGACGCGAATAGATATTGAACAGCATATAAATTTGTAGAAGGAAAATTTACACACATACACATTAACACGCATACACACACACTCATACAATCATACAGGCATATACACACGAACATTTACAGACATATATTTATAGTATTAACTGTCATTTTCCACAAATGCACAGCAGTTGCTTATTAAATTTATCATAATTCTACTACTTGCCCTTTTCTCTAAAAAATTTTTTTTTTTAAATAAATATTTTAAACGGAATAAAACTATTAGCAGTTATTCGTATTTTTCCTTTTTATTTCCACTTGTTTCAGATAACTTATTTACCCTACCTAATTGGAAGATTTTCTTTCTTCATTATTTATCATTTATCACTTTAAAATTTTCACAAATTACTTTAAAATACATTTAGGTTGTCATTTGCCCTACCATGTTACAATCATTGTATCATTGATTCTTAAAGGAAAATATTTTATGACTCTTCGAAATGTTATTTCGACTTACCCCAAATTTTATGTTTCATTCCTACTAAACTTTAAATTTTAAACATATTCCATCACGGTTCATATCATCTCTGCTACCAATGCCCGTGTAGCTTCCTGAATACTATGTATTCTCCTCTTTAACACTACTTCTCAATTTTGTTTTTGTTCTTATTTTCATGTTTTCTGTTGTTCTACATTCATTCATTTCTTTCACACAGCTTCGTTTTCACAACTACGTATGCACGTGAATGTTTGTTCATGTGTAAGGGTCTGTTTGTTTATTACTTTTATTATTAATTTTAAAATATTTTTTAAATTTAACTTCTTGTTATATGAATTCTATGGAACAGAAAGCAAGACGTCTTTTTGGTGTGAATAACTTCCTAATTAAGCACGGGATTCATGTAAAAATTAGAAAAAAAAAATAAACATAATGCAAAAATCAACTAACATCATGAAATTTCTCTAAAAATATTATTTTTAGAAGAATAACATATCAAAACAAGTATCTGAATTAGAGTAACATTTTTGAATATTATTATTAACAACAACAACAAAGCCAAATTATAGAAACATTAGTTGTAATGAAACTAATAATAACAATAAATTTGGAGGAAGCAAAATACCGTATTGAAAATATCCAATTAAAATATATAAAAAATATTTTCATATATCATGAGATCTCATCAATGATCGAAAGAAATAAACACTCACAAAATGTATGTCCATATATATATATATATATATATATATATATATATATATATATATATAATTAGAAACAAACGATCACAGGCGTAATGCATATATTTACATGATAATTTTTGTATACGATTTACATGATGTAATCAACTCATATCTTTGCAGATTTCTAGAAGGATTGATGGCTAGTTGATATTACTGCATGTTATATAAGCTGCTGCAATACTGAATTGTAGGTCTGCATAGTAGCAACGTATTCAAATACCAAGAATGTTGATAGCTCTTTGTTGCAGATTGAAGGCATTTTTTTCAGAAGATGGGATGCATTCACATAGCAGAGTGCTTATTAAACATATTGGGTAGAAACTTTGGCAGAGAGAAAGATGAAGGTAAGTGTGTCGGAATGAGGGGCATAGAGCTCTGTTCGTGAGGTGTACAGAGTAGCGAAAAGAAGTGAAGTATTAGTGAAGTGATGGGGAAAATATTTGGCTGGCAGAAGGACAGGCAGATTGAAGCTCAAGAGAATGATTGTTTGAGAAAAGAGATATGTGAAGGACGATGCTGAGTGAAGAAAACTTAGAAGAACGTATGGCTGCTAAGCGTCATCGGCATAATAGTTATAGACAATAGATATGAATCTAAGAAACGAGAGATATGGAGAAGCGATGCGGTTTGAACGGACCACATTAATCATATCAGTGAGGCGATGTAAGAAATACAAACGAACCCTATCAGAGTAGAGAGACGATCATTTTATTGTGTGGTATCTGCATCACGTATGGTACACTTTTTGGGAAGTAGGAAGGGCGTAAACCTGGATTTGTACAATGGACGAGGGAACTATCGAAATCCGAGCTAGTTGATGCATTACTTTGCTTTTATGCCTACCGACAACATTGGTTCGGAATTGCAGGTACATGCATAATATGCATTGTTTTATTGACCAATCATCAAACATTAGAAACATCTATAAGGGTTTGACATAAATACCTCAAGTAAATTGCATGCATAAATTTTCCTATACATAATTTCCTTAGACTTGTCGTGTGTCTGCCTTTCGACATTTTCTGTCCCTAGACGTTTAGGACTCCGATCAGGCTGAACACAATTTGGTGACTATCAAAGTAGAAGATGTATTTCAAAACACACCAAAAAGCAATGTTAGAAACATAGAAGAATATAACACACACACTTAGAATTCTCCAATCATATCGAAATACAATGATAAAATAATCTCCCAAATACCAGTCACGTCAGAAAAGCAACATGTGGGTACTGAAATGGAAACCTACCACTCATACAAATCAATACGTAACTGCTCGAAACACCAAATATAGATTTAGAAAATATATTATTCGAAAAGGAACTGCAAGACACTAATAAGAAAATACAAAACTTTGAATAAATAAATAAAATATAAAACGTGAGCACTGACGTGTATTTAACGAAACTTATAAGTGTGCGTACATTCATTTATTATACCGAGTTCATATTTCTTTCATATTCCGTTTTGACCGATATTATCGTTTTACCATTTATTTTTGATTTCTGTATTTTCGTTTCTCTTTAAGCCAACCGTATGGTTTGTATTCTTTAACTTCTAACAATGAACATATGTTTCTTCCTCTTAACATTTATTTATGTTTTCAATTGGTGAGAATATGATAGGTATTTATATTTAAATATTTATTTTTCAAATATTTTTTCAATATCTATTTTAGGAACATCTACAAAGGTTATGTAAATAAATCCCTTTGCCAATTTGATAGTTTATAATATTTCTCTATGATTTTTTTTACGATTTAGACTGCATAAATTCTAGACAAAATAGATTTCTATCATAATCCACATTATTTCATATTGAAATACTACGTTAGTCTTAATTATGTCTTATATATATAGATAGATAGATAGGTAGATAGATAGATAGATAGATAGATAGATAGATAGATAGATAGATAGATACATAGATAGATAGATAGATAGATAGATAGATAGATAGATAGATAGATAGATAGATAGATGTGTGTATGTATGTATGTGCCTATGTATGTATGTGCCTATGTGTGTGTGTGCGTGTCTTTGTCTATGTTTCTCCACCACCATCGCTTGACAACAGGTGTTGGTATGTTTAGGTCCCTGTAATCTAGCAGTTCAGCAAAAAGAGTACGATAAATAGGGCCAAGGTTTAAAAGATACATACATCCTGGAGTCGATTATTTCCACTACAATTCCTCAAGGAGGCGCTTCAGGATGGCTGGATTCTAATGACAGAAACAAGAAAAGATAAAAAGTAATAGATATATATATATATGTGTCTCTGTGTGTGTGTGTATGTATGTATATATATATATATATATATATATATATATATGTGTGTGTGTGTGTGTGTGTGTGTGTGTGTTATGTATATATATATATATATATATATACATATCAAATATATGTATGTGTCTGTATAGATGTGTGTGTGTGTGTGTGTGTGTGTGTGTGTATAACGTATGTGTGTGTCTGTGTGTGTTTGTATGTTTGCGCATGGAAACAACTATGCTTTAGGAAAAAAACTAGACAACACTTACAAAAATTATTCGCCAACTCGTACGAAAACTCCTTGGAAAACTCCTACAGGACAGCGAATTTTCTATATGTTACTTTAGATTTAAATTCTTCACAATACTTCCCCTATATAAACCCAATCAATACCTTAAATACATCAACACAGAATCTAGCTACCATAAGTCTACTTTCTAGAGCATAATCAAAAGCTTATCCATCAAAATATCCGATCTATCCGCCAATGAAGAAATCTTCAATCTCTACGCCAAGTACTATAACTAAGCTCTATCTGATAGTCGCTTCTCCCAGAAAATTAGATTTATGCACAACAGTAGACATAAGGAACACCTCTCGAAATTTAGTTCTGGAAAAAAAACCGCGCAAATATTGGAAATCCAACACATTCTACTAGGATCAGTCAATCTCACCCACTTAGCACCCGATCTACGAGCAATAATACTAATATTAGACCTCCCAACTCCCTAACACTCACTAGGAATTATACCTCTTCTAACCTGCCTAATAAAAGCGACGGGAGATATATTCACTAGTGTGCACCCGATTAGCATTAAACGTGAAGGGCCTCGCTAAAGCCGTCTTTAGAATAGTGGAGTCTAATCTCTCACCTAACGATGAGTACCATTATATCTTGAACATATATACTTTGAAATTATCCTATTCATCTACACAAAATATAGAATCTATAAACACCTCGTCTAATAAACGTAAACTTAGCTCCTACTATCTAAATAATACAAACTTATCATGAACCTATACAATGAAAATAATAACAGCAATCGCAATAACATATCTAACACCCATGGCCCGACCACTTTAAACAACTTAAACTACATAGAATAACCCCCACCTCTGAGGGTAATGGGCGCACACCTGAAACCAACACTAATAGGCACACTGATGATAACACTACTACTACTACTACTACTACTACTACTACTACTACTACTACTACTACCACCGCCACCACCACCACTACTACCACCACTACTACTACTACTACTACTACCATCACCATCACCACCACTACCACCACCACCACCACTACTACTACTACTACTACTACTACTAATAATAATAATAATAATAATAATAATAATAATAATAATAATAATAATAAT
>NC_068984.1:36132423-36145162 GCF_001194135.2 Octopus bimaculoides
TAGGTATAATAAAAAAATATTCAGACAAATACATAACAAAAACACCAGGACTTACAAATATATATAACATACAGAAAATTACACTACTGGGTACTGCACACATTCTACGCAAAACACTTTCAATACAGTAAACATAAGAGCACCACAGCAAACCACAGCACATACCCAATGCGCACAGAGCTGCGCTCGGTAGTGAAGTGAAAGCACGTTATAAAAATAAAACTACTGAACAATAACAGTAATAATAATAATAATAATAATAATAATAATAATAATAATAATAATAATAATAATAATTACAACAGTGACGCCGGTAATGATAATGACGATAACAGTGATAATAATGGTAACGCTTGCGTTGATATCGACACGAGAAACGACTGCAATAATAGCAGCGATATCACGATCGATTCACCTGGTAACAGCCTAGCCACAACCAGCACTGCGTAGAGATGTGAAAAAAGCCTCCGCAAAGAAAAGAAAAACAAATAGAAAATATTCTGAGTAGACTCAGTAAAGAATATGAGTGGCGCGTAAACGCCGCCAAAGACGAATATTAGAAGTAGGAAGACGATAGAGTCTATCAGAGATTAGTACTGGCACTTATACAACTCTTCCAATGACAATGATTATCCCATCAAGCGACAAGTTAAAGCTGTGTTCAGATGCCTTGTAATAGGAGGTTTCATCTATCTGGCATAATAGATTGACTGCTACTGAATGACTGAAGTTCGAAAGAAACGTTAAACAAAATCTTCTTACTACCCTCTGCAATAAAATCAGTCAAACTAGTGAATAGTCAACACACTGGATTCAATGACAGCGCACTGAATTTCAAAAGAAAAAGAAAAGTTAAATCTCCGAGTTTGCTAAAATAAACATATGTGCAACTTCAGCCATGCAAAAATACGCACTATTTGAAGTCATACCGAATAGAGCGAAACGACATAAAGTAAATATCATGCAGAAAATAGCAAAATAAGCGTAGAAAAAATATCCAGCAGAACTTCAATATCTGCTCTTACAAGAAACATTTGGAGCAGTAGAAGATCATAAGAAGTCTTTATAGACATTGACAAAATATTTAATGGAATGAGATATTGCTTCTATATGCCAGACAGATGCAATCTTCAATGGTACAGAGAATGAATTGCATTTTACAACAGCTATAATCCAAAGCAATCAGTGCAAATCTAATCCCTTGTTACATCGAAAAGTGTTTCGAAAAACACGTTAACTGCTAATGAAGCCATGTCAGCAGGTGTCTTTGTACAGAAAGAGAAAATTGAGATGTAGGATTTCAGATGTCTGGGTCAATTACCACTGATAGAAGAACAAAACGTGAAATCTGTGCGAGAACCGCAGGAGTGATGACTGTACCAAACGAACTCAAGCTAATATGGAATGGAAATTACGTCTCCTCGATATTACCGGACTGCTACGTACTCTGGTATTTTTCCTTGATCTGTACTTGAGCCCGACTTGCCTATTCATTGCAAGAATGCAAGCAGGTATACAAGATCTAAACGTGAGTTGGTGTCACATCAGCGTAGCGGAAGTATGATTTTGGAGCCATCACACAGTGGACATGAATATGCTTTCCCAATATCTACGAAAAGAAAGTTGAGATATTATTAACATGTGAGAAAATCTAGTAATTTTTCATAGTATAGTTTGTGCATACGTGGAAGTGGGAGACGCAAGACACATTCGACTGGCATATAGAACATTAAACAGGACGTGCACAGCGATAGAAGGTGAATGTGATGGCGGTAATTATTTCCCTTCTTCAGAGCTTCATTGCTAAACGCGTAGGCATAAACATGTATATGTGCATGTGTTAGTGTTTCGTGTGGATACGTGTCTATATGTTCGTGTATGTATTTATATTCACACACACACACACTCACTCATCAAACACACATTTATGAATATACATATATATATATATATATATATATATATATATCTGTGTGTGCGTGTGTGCGTGCGTGTGGGTGTGTCTGTGTGTATGTTTATATATATATGTGTGTGTGTGTGTGTGTGTGTGCATGCGCGCGCGTGTTATATGTATACATATACATACAAAGCTATAAATATACAAACATATATGTATACATAGGCCCAGGAGTGGTTGTGTGTTAAGTAGCTTGCTTACCAACCACATGATTCCGGTGTCAGACCCACTGCGTGGCACCTTAGGCAAGACGTTTTCTACTATAGCCTCGGGCCGACCAAAGCTTTGTAAGTGAATTTGGTAGACGGAAACTGGAAGAAGCCCGTCTTATATATATGTGTGCGTGCGTGTGTGTGTGTGTATTTGTATGTGTGTGTGTGACATAGCCGTATTACGTATTTCAAAAAGTACCACAAATATCATATTTTGTTTTCTTTTATATTGTGATGATGTTGGCTTCAAATTTTGGCACAATGCCAGCAAATTGGTTGAGAAGGGAAGCCAATTGCATCGAAACCAGTACTCCTTTGGTACTTTTTTATCGACCCCGAAAGAATGAAAGACAAAGTCGACCTCGGTAGAATTTGAACTCAGAACGTAAAGACGCGGGGAAACCCAACCAAGTATGTTATTCGGTTTGGTGACGATTTTGCCAGCTCGTCCCCTTTATAGTTGTGGTATAAAATTCAATACAAATTTAGGGTATGCCTAAGGTACCTCACTCTCACTTTATTAGTTTCCGATGTTTCATTAACATTGGTTTACGATTGATATAGATAATTTCAAGTGATTTAGCCTTTTCTTTTTATTATAATGCATTAGGGGTATTGCTGTATGAAGTATATTTTACTCTCAGTCAATAAGGGAAACGCGTTTCAACTTTACGTCAATGAAATATATATAAATATATGTGTGTGTATGTGTGATTGTGTATACATAGATATATGGATATGAGAGTGGATGCACACATAGACCACACTCACACTCGTATACATATATGCAGGTATGTATGTTTGTATGTGTGTATGTATGTATTTATGTATATCAGTTTATTAAGTATCGTTTGATTAATTTTCCTACGTTTATCGGAAAATAACTGTGTAGAACATAAAATTATATTTTTTGTTTTGCTTCTGTTTCTTCTAAACATATTTTTCTGATTTCTTGTAGGTTTATAAATCTCCCACGCTTATGCCTTCACCTAAATTAATAGATTCAGTTGATCAGAAGTTTTCCTCTCTATTAATCACTTAGTACAGAAGTACATTAACATCACCACTTAATTTACTATCTATATAAAACATTGACCTATGCCACAAAGTAATGATGAAAATCAAAACCACATACACATAGAAAAAAGTGAATATGAGGGAGAAAATGCAATTGTAAATTACTTTATTTTTTCTTTAAACTGATATATTGATTGGTGTCATAATTGATTTTGACACTTACAAACCTCCATTACATCACTAGAATGCACTGCAGAACCCATTTTAGCAAGAGATACAATGCTAACAAAAGTCAAAACAATTTCAATTATAAAATTAATTATATTAGCAGCAATTGAATCTGTGGAATATTAACAGATGCAGCTAGATACAAGGGTAGAAGAATATAAAATATTAGTCAACATAATTATAACTGATATATAAGAGATAAAACGTCTTCAAAGAATAACATGCGCAGAATCATATAATCATTTTGAACAGTAATATGAATTTAGGGCTGAATTATTCACGTACTAAACGCCTGAACAAACATGGACATGTATTTTAAGGACTCTGTAAGGAACAAATCTCTATCGAACACGTCAGGATTTAATCTCAAAACGTTATATCACGTTATTAAATATCAGCAGATATGTAATTCGTAACTCTAACATATTTACCAACCAATGGCCGGAATAACTGTAGTTATTATCAGTGACAGAACATATATTATTCTGAAAGTGTTTAATAATGTTACTCTAAAAATAATCCTGCATATCTCTGCGACGACTTCATTTACTCCTTCATATAGACGTGAATCATGGCAGCATCACTTTCGCTACCGTTATCGAGAGTTACGTTTGTTGTCGTAGATTCATAATTACTAATATTCTTAGAAATGGCAATAGTAGTATTAGTGATGCATGTTGAACCTCGAAATAGTTATTATTTGTAATATATTACCTTATACATGCCTAAATCATAAATATATCAGTTATAGGATGTACAATGATCACTCAACTTAGCACAAATTTTATTGCTTTTATTCTACGCAACAAATGATTGTTTAAGCTATAAACAATAAAACATTTCCCCTCGCGAAAACGGAATGTTAGCGTAAAATTGTGTAGAACAAGGAAAAGCTTTACACAGCAAACAAAGAAAATTCGAAGTATAAGGCTGGGTTACACATTGCAAAAACAGAAAACGTTAAGCAAGTTGATATACAAAGAACAAAGCAACCAAAGTGCATAGAATGGAAGCAAAAAGCAGAGCTTAAACTCTTGAAAGAGAGCTGCAGAAACTTCGCCATGGCCAGTATATACTATGCCTCCAGGCAGATGATGTTGACTGGTCGGAAATCCATCAGTAACTGTGAAGTTCAGGGCTCAAAGCAGAAAGCAGAGGATTCATTCTTGCTTTCCAGGACTAGAGTTTATGCACAAAAACTTAGGCTAACATCTTCAGAAGCGTAGCAGACCCCAAGTACAGAATCTATAATGCCTAAGACGAAATAGATGACAATACAGTGTCAGAACGACTAAGCACGGCTCCTACCGAATGTTCAGCTAGACACGACAAAGTTGGCCAATACATTGACTGGACATCATGCGTAATAACCGTCTAACACCAGCAGAAAACTAATGCCACTTCCGTCTCATAAAATCAAACTGAAACACACGGTTCAGGCACTGGGAATAACGAACAGGAAAACATTCAAACTATAACTTGGGACACCCCTGATCATGATGTTGATGTAGAAAAGGTAGGACCTGAAGTAGTATATGGCCGAATTGAAAGTGCAGTAATAGGAAGTAGGAATGAACCAAAGCAGCAATGGTTGACGCATTCGCTGAAGTCAATAGAGAGAAAATACTTGAGAGCTAGGCTTCTCTAAACATATACAAATGAATGAGAGAAATCAACTACCAAAGTTTCAGAACACCCAATCAAATCACTGTAGGACCAAAATATCTGACTATGTCCTGAAAAAGCTTTTTGAAACTGAAACCGATTTAAATTCATTAAACCACCTTATATACTCAAAAGCTATAGCTGCCACAAAGAAAGATATGGGTGAAGATAAAGTACGAGAGTAACTGTGGGATCAGAGCAATGGTTTACGCGCTTGCTCGATAGAGCGGTGGTGCCAGGCTGCTTCTGAGCGACAATGACTGAAAGTTTTTAAGCCGGAACCGTAGCCAAAGCCGTGATTTTTTGTTTTCCAAATGCGTCTCAACCTGAAAGCGCATGCCTTAGCTCGGCGTTCGCCATCCACCTGTTGCGTGCGCGCAGTGAATGACAGTGTCACCGACGGAATTGCTATTCGTGGACTAACTCTCTACAGAAATAATGTAAAGATGAGAATGGCTAGAAGATAAACTTGTATGAAGTACTGAGAGCAAAAGAGATAGTTAAGCTAAAAATGCAGGTTAAGGGCCTAGCTTATACGGGTATAAAAGAAATTCTACTGAAAGTTAGGGAAACATTCGATCGGAGATAGAAACCTATTTGATATCAAAGAAGTAGTGATATTTGGAAAAGTATATGGAGTGATGGAAAGGAATTCAACAAGGAAGCTGAATGGATAGGGAGAGAAGAAGATAGACTGGCTAATACTGAATAACAGTGATGGATAAATATTACAATGCAGACACTAACTCAAGTTCTATCTAAAGCTCGTAAGTGGAGGTTTCCTGGACATGATAGGTTCCCAAACTTCTGGAATAAATCTCTCATCATTACACCGATAGTTAATGGAATGTTTCTCTAACATCATCAAAAAACCCCCAAAAGACTCCAAGCTGGTTAACGTTAGGGGTAACATGCCTACCCCTTAAAACAAGCGACACGAAAACAAACAAATTACAGGCGGATCACTTGTTTGACTACCATGTACAAAATACGTCCATCCGCACAGAAAGTATGTGTCAATTACTCTATGAAAGGAACATCCTTTCCCTTGAACAAAAAAGGTACAAAAGGAACTCATGGCGAAACAATTCTAAAGCATTTGACTGTGTCCCACATAACTGGATTTTAAAGGCACTACTTTTATACAGGATCTCCTCTTTATTAGACTCTTTTCTACTACACAGTATGCGACTGTAGAAGAGAAAATAATTTATCAACAAGGAAGACTCGTATATGTCAGAGTATCGAAATAGATCGTGGAATATTCGAGGGCGATCCACTCTCTCCTCTCTTCTTCTGTCTTCTCTGAAGAGCAATGGTTATTGCAGAAAGAAGCAAATCTGAAACGATAAACAGAATCAGTAAGAAACCATTAAAACGCATCTGATCAAGACAAAGCCAGATAAATTTCAGCAAATAACATACCACTGCTGTGGGAAAATGAAACAAATGGACTGATGATCACCTGAGAGATGCAGTAAACTAATACACAAAATGTATAAAGGTACAGCGTGATTGTGAACTTAAAGAGACGGAAACCTTTCTATGAACAACGCCAGAGTTTTGTTATGCTGAATAAAACCACGTTGCACAGACTGTACCATTGACGCTAGAAGATTATATAGAATCTAAAGAACAAAAAGAAGGAATTGTATGAAATCACTAAATTCGCAATCCATAATAAAAATTCCTGTACAAAAACTTGCAAATGTTGTGAAGGGTCGATCACGCCTGAGTACGTAATTGAGGCTTTGGCGGACTGCGGCGCGGGCAAGGCGCCGGGACTCGATGGTATACATTATGACCTCTATAAGAATATGCCAGATTTGTTTGGGCACCTGCTGGCAAATATCTACGCGAACTGGCAACAGAGTGGGTTCATTCCTAGATCTGTGTGCCGGGGAGTGGTGACGCTTGTCAGAAAGGACCCGAACAATGGGGATTGCATTGATAATTTACGGCCCATCACTCTGCTAAACAAAGAGTTGGAGATATTGGTCAAAGTGTTATCGAAAGATTGGCGCATGTCGCGGATGGCTTGATTGGGAAGGCACAGACATGTGCCGTTCCCGGTAGAACCCTTCAGAATAATCTCCATCTTCTACGGTACATTGTAGAGGGGGTTAATAATGATTCTGGCAAGGGAGGGGAAGTGGCCCATTTAGACCAAACAAAGGCTTTTGATAGGATGGACCATCATTATCTGGTGTCCGTTCTGACACGGTTCGACCTAGGTCTTGGCTTCCTCATGTGAATCATTGAAAGTTATCACAACATCGACTCGGGAGTTCGGTTGAACGGCTTTTTATCTAAACTGTTCAGCATCAAACGCTCGGTTTGTCAAAGGCGTCTGCCCTCCTCGCTTTTGTATGTAATGTCTCCTGAGCCATTGCTTCGGAAATTGAGCAACATCCTGAGACAGCGAGGTTGTTGAGAGTCGGTTTCAGCCAACGCCGGACGACATCACCATCAACGTAACCGAAATGTATCACCTACAGAGGGTAGGCAAGGCCATTGAGGAATACGATACAGTGGCAGGAGCAAAGGTTAATCATGAAAAGTCAGTCGGCTTGCAGCTCGGCACCTGGAGAGGCAAGTCGATGCCTCCTAACAGCGTCGTGGTAAGTTTGACGGAAGGTCCGATTAAGTTGCTAGGAGCTTGGTTTGGACCAGGCCTCCAAATAGAGAAGAACTGGGCCGAGGTAGCGAGCAGGGTGGCCCACATAGTAAGGACCTGGTCTTGGCAGTGGCTCCCCCTGAAAGGGAGGGTAGAGGTGGCCAATCTCTTCATCGCATCGGTCATCACCTACCGCCTAACCGTCGTCCCCTGCCCTGATTTGTGGTTGAGCAAGCTGGAAAGACAGCAATTCTGCTTCTTGTGGAAGGGCTCAACGCCGCTTGTAAGACGCTCAATTTGCTGGCAACAACTGTTAAAGGGTGGGCTATGGATGCCTTGGCTGATGCTGCGCAGGCACGCGCTGAGGTTGAGGCATCTGTGGATCCATCTGGATGGTGAATGGGTGCGGTCTCCGTTGGCGAAACATATGTTCCCCAAGTCCACTTGTTTCGGTGGACTGGAAACCTGATTCTATTGTAGATCGAAGTTTGATACATGGTTTAGGGAGTGTCGTTAAGGCTCTCCGGATATTCCATCACTCGATCAGCACTTGCAGTAGTGGTTCTACCACATTCTTCTATAGAGGGCTGGTAGAGGTGAAATGTAACGATCCCTTGGGGGAAGCCCTATGTCTTGATGATAATCAGCTGGCCAGTCTGCTCGAACGTACACCCAGGCCGAAGACACTGGATGACTTCTAGAAGTCTTTTGCATGGCAATGTTATCGAGGAGCCTTAACTGTCCGGAACAAGCATGGTGGAAATGTCCCGCACGCTATTGTTCAGTGTTCGGAGGTGTCAGATGTGTGGGTTTATGCCGAACAACTGTTGTCAAATACAGGAAGAGTACAGATATCGACTGAGTCAATAGTTAAAATTGATCCATCGGATTTCCAATCGAAAGGTGAGAATTGCTTTCTCATCGTAGTAGCAATTGCGAGAGAAAGGGTTAATAACATACATTTCTATCTCTGGCCCTGCAACACAGGGTGAACCTAAAGCATGAATGGCGAGGTGGGGCTCGTGGGATGCGATCATATCCCGCCTCCCCACTCCATTTTGTAATGTTGTCTTATCATTCGAACTCGTCATATTTATGTAAAATTTTAAAATTCATCTTTATGTCAATCCATATGTTAAATTTGAACCCATATTAAATTGTACTGTCCTCACTGTGTTGTCCCCTTTTGGGAAATAAAAAAATTGCGAAATTCTTAGCCGTATTTTGTCTCTTTTTACGTTCTAAATTCAAATTCCGCCGAGGTCGACTTTGACTTTATTTTCCTTTCAGGGTCACTAAATTAAGTACCAGTTGCGCATTGGGGTCGATCCAATCGACTGGACCCCCTCCCCTAAAATTTCAGGCCTTGTACATAGAGTAGGAAATAATATATACTTAATACACTTAAACATTTGGCACTTGTGTGCGCGCGTACTCGTATGTGTATATGTGTGTATATATACACATCTGCATATAAAAGGATTTGCATATACAATGTACTGTAGAATTTATCCTCTCTGTTCCTAATTTGATACTTACCGAATCCATTGGTCTTCGCGTGACACTCTATTGACTTTCCAAAAATATACACACACCATCTCCTGCAGAAATGTAAACGTCAAACCTCCATACTTATACGCATTGTATATTGTATCGTAATCTCATTAAGAATAATCATCTCACATGAAAATTTTAATGAAAATAATAAATTGCTGCTGCGTTGAAACGGTGACACTTGTGAGTTTTAGAAGACTTAAAAAGCATCTTCATCTGAAAGTAGTTCTTATCTTAGCGACTAGGACATAATTAGATCAGACATCAAATGATAATAAATTTGAAAAAGTTAGAAGCTGAATAAATTTTGAAAGACATACTAAAATGTGTGTCAAAATTACTAATCCTAAAAATGTTGTAATGCTATTATATCAACATCTCTATGAGAAATACACATACTTGATGTATCTAAAATGATGCCGTGAGACTGATGTCAAATCTGAGATTATAAGAGGAAGAAAATAATTTCATACATAAATCATTAAAGATCCCCTGCTAGAGGCATTCTATAAAGGGAATCTAAAATAAAAGAAACAATTAATGTTTCAATTACAGAAATTAAGTGTGATAATGAACGAAAACCTTTTCATTCCGTCATTTTATTTTCTTCTTCAAGCGAGGCACATATAATGATACAGCATTCAACAGTACGAATTAACTGATGAACAAATAAAACCTGTTGAGAAATGTAAGCACGTATGTATGTACCCAAAAGGTACACAATGATATTTTTGTAATGTATACAGATGGTATGCTTATATAATGAAATGACAGCATTGTCTCATACTTCTATCATTGTGATATTGTCATATTCATTTTTAGTAAAGCTATTTTACAATCTGAACACGAACATAAACGCCGACGCATACACAGTACACAAACTGATATCTGTGTGTGTGTGTGTGTGTGTGTGTATGTGTGTGTGTGTCTGTGTGTGTAAGTATTTGTATGAATATATGTAATATATATGTATAGATGAATATATATACGTGTGTGTGTGTGTGTGTGCGCGCACGCGCTCAAACGCTTTTCTATGTCTGTAGGTATACATGTATGTATAATTTACCAAAAACCAAATAAGCTCCGAAAATTCATTCACAGTGGCATATATTCGGATATCGTACACAAATACGGTTGTATAAAAATACCACGCAGCATAACATTTGTGGCCTACCACACTCAGATATTTCTCGCAGCTCATTTTTTGCTTAGTTCATGAAAACGCCTCTGTTTGTATTTGTTTATAACCCATTGCTATTGGAGATAGTTTAGCTCTATTGTCGTGCTGATGGCCTCCATTAAGTCAGAGACACGTGCCCAGGATTGCTTACTTATCTCCAGGAAATATTTCTGATGTTTTTATTAATGTAGATTTCTTCAGATTACCCCTTTTCATTTGGAACTGCTTTTATTGCAATTTTGCACTTGTGTCACATCCTCCAGAGGTGTACATAATTTCAATCAACCAAAAGCTTTTGTTGTTTGATATATATGTATGCGTGTATTTTATTTTGTCTTTTTGTAGGTAAATAGGGCATGCATCACTCTGCCAAACTTTTTCTTACCTATTCCTGAGCTTGCGTTCAAAATGAGCAGCAGAAATATCCTTAGGTGCATGTTCAACTACTGACCACGCAGTCACAGTTTTTCCGGCTACATGAAATGGAGATATTTGAACCTGGAACACACATTTCAAAAACAGATATAACTAGGTATTTCTTTTTACTCAATTACATTCTTCAGTTCTATCACACTGAATCAAATTTTATTTATCGACTCGAAATAATACTAGGCACAGTTGACCATGGCTTCATTTCTGCTGAACACTGGCTCAAATACTGTAATGCAATTTCATCAGACACCATATCTATGCTAATTGTATATATGTGTGTGTCTGTGTATGTCAGAGACTGTGTGAGTGTATACGTGCATGGCCCTCCGCACATTTTTCGATTCTCCTTTCTTCTTCTTCTTTCTTCCCCGAATGTTCTCCTTGTATCCGGCGAAGGTCTATGTTAGAATGTCATGCATTCACACAATAACGTTTCCTCTCTTTCAGCATCAACGACAAAATATTAACTGTGAACTACTCTTGAACTTTCTTGGAATGATGTGATCTTTAAAACTGTAAGAAAAAAGGCAAAGATTAAACGTTTATAAAATATCTGTCCCACTGGATTCGTTATAATTCTTAATATCTCAATGTTGCAGGCCTTGTGACAAAAATTGAAATCGCTATAGTTCAATTATACTGAATTTGCAATCATTCATGACTCGTATGAGATTCATCAAACATTGTCTATGTCAATGAAACTTATTGAACACTGGAATTTATATGAACATTTGAATTTTCTAATCACGTTTTTCTTGAATCTTACCTTGCACCGTCAATCTCTCCTAAACTAATATTATTCACTATTGAAAAACAAAATATTGTCGAAACTGGTTTGGTATTTTAATAAATTTGTTACAAAATTTTAAAAAGTATATCACAAAACACACAAAACAATATTGATTAAATATCAAACTTGCTACATAAGTATTACCCGAATGATATTATTAAAGTGTATGCGGACGGTTAGACCCATTTGAGTGAAGAAATCCACTTATTAGTTATTCAGATATGTATTTTTATTAAATATGCTGTCCATAATATTTACGAAGGGAAGATTCCGAGATAGGTAAATAAAATATAAATGGGTAAGAGAAAGGTATAGGTGCCAATAAATTACGGCTGTTTCTATCCACTCTTTCATTTGATTAATGAAAACATTACATCTTTGTAAAGAAACCGTTTTCATCACATGAATACATGAACTTCAAAATAAATAATATTCAGAATGGTTTCACATAGTTTAAAATCAACAGAGCAAAATCATTTACATTGATTCCTTACTATTTCATATTGGCAGGATGGAGTTACCATAACAATGTATATTTGGTTAGAACAGAGAAATGTAGGGGTTACTAGAGTTTAAGAGGGGGGAAGGAATAAGTGACTCCACTGACTCAGATATCTATACGTCTAACAAGAAAGGGGGGCGCGGTTCAAATAGTCTAGATTTAATTTATTAAGAAGTTGTTTAATGCCTACTGGACAGTGGTAAGAAAATGAATTGTGGTCAGGTTAGCCTACTAAATTACCAATGTAGTACGTAATGGAACTACTTTTTCCCATCTGCCTAGTACAGAGATAAAGCCTGAGCATTAGGTCCATCACATAATACACACACATACATATTAGTATATACACTGTATATGTGCACAATGACGATTGAGTTCATTACCATAAAATAATATATTGGAATAGTTTGGTCAGTTAAAAATAATTTGATGTGGCACGCATTATCTCCGCTGCAAAATTACTGAAATAATCAAAACACAATCATAACAAATAATAGAATATCCTACTACATGAATGAGGTTCTCTGTATACATACATGTGTGCGTGTGCATATATATATATATACATATATATATATATATATA
>NC_068984.1:36145538-36148004 GCF_001194135.2 Octopus bimaculoides
ATATATATATATATATATAAAGAGAGACAGACCGACATTTCAAGGAGAATGAATTATTTTGATGTTTATCACTGTACATTTACTAAAGTTAATGAAGATATCTGAATCTCACTGTTGTGCTGGAAAATTTCAGTTATCTGAGGAGAAAAACTGAGTTGTATAAAACCACCCATAGAAGTAATTCTCGCGAAAACAAGTAAATACAAATCAATAAAAATACAGTTATTATTTAATAAGACAGGGCTGATTTACATTCCAGATAAGTTATTGAATTAAATCAAGGATTAAGATAAGGCTTCTGTGAATTTTTAATCAATGAATGTTTTTATGTGGTCGTATTGACAGTCTTATATCTTCAATAATATTTAAATAGATAGGATTTCCAGTCTGACTGAAAAAGCATATATATTTATCGTACACTTTCACAGATTATTTTCAAAAATTTGATCTAGAAATTTATTTTCTAAAGCAGATGTATTTTTTCTTGAGCCGAATACACGGGGAATTAAGTAGAGCTACGGACCTCTATTGGAAAACAGATTGGCCGATTGGATAACGCGTACGTGTAGCCAGATATTGATGTATATCGGGAGTACATCCTTCACCAAATAATATTAATACATCTTTTTTTCAACCTGAGATGTTGTCATATTTTTTATGTTATTATTTTACCTGGAACAGCAGAACGCACGAACATGGAAGAAAGAAAATTCTAAAATGTTTTAAGTGTTTGTAATGGTGATCAAAAATACTTTCAGAACCATATGGAGTGGCTATATGCTATAAATACACAAAATCACTTGGTTGCATAAATTGTTTCATGTAAACATTTCTATAATATTTCAATGACGATGTGTAAAAGTTCAAACAGTACTTTTAGGATGGAACATTAAAAAAAAATTATTGGATCCAAGTTCAAAACAGGGATTGTATTGACATGAGAGAATGAAAGTCACTTTCAGCACGAGTAGAGATTCAAGCGGGCGATTTGGCATATGTAACTAATTTGCATAAGCTCCTCCGCAGGAATCCTGTACAAATGGGACGGCTCGTGCAACAAGTGCGTCCTGTATGTTCTTTTTAGTCTCTCAACAACACTTGTTTCTATATAATATCTAAGCACTTGGACACTTCCGTGGAGTATTTTAAGAATTCCCAAAAGTGAAGTAAAAATACAAAATATTACCGAATAATTAGTGACTTTAATCAATACAACTTTCATCAATATTTCAGATTGTTCGCGTTACCAATATTTTGAAAACAGAAATTTGAAGGTCATATTTTGCAGTAGAACTATATGAAATGTAAATATTATGGATGCACATACTTAATATTTGTGTTTTATTTAAACGCGTATTAACTACGGAATTTCATCCAGAGAATGTACCTTAAAGATGTCGAGTGCTAAACAAATCGCTGAATTCCTCCGATTTGCTCCGTCGGTGAACGTGAACAGCGGATATCGATATTTCATTGTTATTCCAACTCATGGGTACGGTATAATCGAGCCAACCCCGAAACGAAATAAAATCGCTGGTCTGTGGAATATATGTAAATAGTGTAATATCTGTCTGTTGATGTTCAACAACAGAAGTAACACAAAATTAAGTTCTGAATATCTAATTTCTAACAATGTAAACAGTATTGATGTCACATATTTAGTGTATATGTTTTTAGTGGAATGTAGTCGATCGCAGATGAAATACCAATCACATATACTGCTGCACAGCAAGTGTTTGACAACACTTTAAAACAAAAGTTAGCGAGCAACATATTCTCTAAACATGCCTTTCACATAATGTATTAAGACAGAATAAATTAAATTGATTACTTTTCTAGGAATTCAAGTAAATAGAGTTGGACACCCCCTGAACAAGGAATAGATAATTCAAATTATAATATATATCGAAGTTTCATTGCATTGCTAGGAAAAAATAAATTTTAACATTTCTTTAACGTTGCACAATACAAAAGCCATCATTTTCATTACTACATATGTCAGGATGATACTCTGCTTAGAGGCATTATAAGCTAGTTGCTTTCCTTCCTTTATATGAATTTGCATAGCAATTTAAGGCAAATCAACTTATTGTAATTCGTTTCCCTACGAAATTACATGAGTTATTTCAGATATTTAAATTCACAGAATTTTAACTTGATGGTATGTATGAAATGATTTTCTCTGCTGAGAAGTTGGCAAGTGCGATTGCCGTAACGATAATGCACCTCACTTCGATTCCTACACTTAAGTACTGCACTATACGTAAGTTGTTTGCATTGGTGAAATTCACACACACATACGCACGCAGGCACACACGCACACACACACTCATACACTCATGCAAATACAGACATGCACTCACACACACACACAT
Source organism: Octopus bimaculoides (assembly GCF_001194135.2). Lineage (NCBI taxonomy): Eukaryota > Metazoa > Mollusca > Cephalopoda > Octopoda > Octopodidae > Octopus > Octopus bimaculoides. The sequence continues at coordinate 36,147,914 of NC_068984.1, forward strand.
GTTAACATATATATATTCATGCACATATGCGCACGCACACTCACACAAGCGCACACACACACACACACACACACACACACACACACACACA
>NC_068984.1:36148014-36163271 GCF_001194135.2 Octopus bimaculoides
ACATATATGTATATATATATATATATATATATATATTGTTGAGTATATAAACAAAATGGCTGCTTATTTCTCTGAGATTGGTCAAATTTATGTAGACACCACTGAGGAGAATCTAAATTGGCTCGAATATCGATGAAGTCTACTCATAATTTTTCAATCCTCGTGGAGAAACATACGAGTTTAATAATCAGAGTAGTAACATCGCACTGAACAAAAACGGTGCCGACGAGACACATATGAATGCAGAACCAACTCTTAATCAATCGTATGATCCTTGGGAACTGTCATAACAGATGCAGAAATCCCAGTTCTGCATGGATTGATTGTAGAAAGGCCTTTCATAGCATACCTCATTCATATATCTTGAAATCACTGGATACCTTCACAATGTCTCCTGTGATTTCAAACTTCCTGAAGCACAACATCTCTGTGTGGAATGCGAATCTCCAATTAAGCCACTCTAATAAAGTACTTGCCACAAAAAATATTAATGTCAACTGAGGCATTTTCCAAAGTGACTCACTTTCACCTCAAAGTTTTTGTATAGCCCTAATACTCCTTACTAGTAAACTTAGTACAACAGGCTATGCGTACAAAATTGGCGACAACATAATAAGTCATCTACTTTATATCGATGACCTAAGACTCTATGGCAAAGACGATAATGAGCTTCAAGTACATTTACATACTGTGAAAGCATTTATTGATAACACCGAGATGGAATTTGGTCTTGATAAATGTGCGAAGGAAACATTTATAAAAGGACTCGAACAGGAATAAACTAACAAATACCTCGGAATAAATTAGGACTCTTGCATAATAGTTTTGATGCAGTGCCATGCAGTGGTTCTCATGGCTTGTGATCTTAACTGATTACAAGTGTTATCATGTACATGGATTTGTCTTGGTATAAAAGATGGGCTACAGCAAATACTCTGCTCAATAATACATATTTGCTTGTCAGTTGTTTGTTCTTAACCAGTAGAGCATGTCATTTGTTCTTAACCAGTTGAGCATGTACCTATGTGCATCCCTGATCACGAGCAGAAGTAGAGGTGGAGCATCGTAGCCTTGTGTTGAGAGGATATCTTTGGGGTTTGGATAATTCACCATTGCAAAAATGGGTGTTTCATTCAACATCCTTAAACAATCCTTATTCAGAGATCTTTTGAGTAGGATGGGCTACTCAACCTGAAGTAAATTCTAACTGGGCCCCACCTGTAAGGTCATGTGCTGCTTATCTTGCTATTATATTACCATATCGTGCACATATGGCTGTGATGCATGTAGATTGGTGCACCCTAATCCGACGGGTAGCCCTGATTGTTATACTCGTTAATCGCTAGTAGTAGTAAACACAATTTACTTCTGCTAACCCCAAGGGTGTGAGGCCTTTTTTGTCTCCTTATCGCATAGGAATGCGCACTGCTGATCTCTTCACCATCTGCTGAATGTATTTGCAGATCTATAGAATTTGGTCTATACACCAAGCTGCTTCTCTTCCTCCTTCTCTCAAGAATGATCACCAGTGAATGTGAGATCACTTGAAATAACAAGTAAAGGATCTAAAAATTAGAATAACCCCTTGATTACCATTCATGCACAGGGTGCAAAGGATAGTATTAAGATTTATGAAAAGAAAGAATGGTGTTAGAGGACTGATTAGTATATACCGTTGTATAAAGTGTGAAAGGAGAACGCTCACCGAGTAATTGATAAATAGCAGGTTTGTCGGAGTGCCTGAAACCTGCAGTTCATTAACAAGGCATTCAATAAGGTAATGCATTATTCCTCTTGATGGATTGGTTTGGGCTGTTGAGGTGCGTGTAATTTCTCAAGAAGTCAAAATTCACAATTACATTCTAAAACTGAGTAAGGAGGAGCCCTGTCAAGGATATTCCATTTGATGTCAGGGTTGGCATTTGGATTATGTCGTAGTATTGAAATACAGCGGGTGAGAAAGGTAAAATCTTCTCTTTCTCCACACATGATTGCGTGCGTTTGTTGTTTATATACTTCCTTAAACGTATTGCCTCTTATGTCTGTGTTTGGTCTAGTGATACGTTCGGCTGATGTGAGGGTGATTCTATCGATTATTGCCTTTCAAATGCAGTATTTTCTTCTTGGGCACTTAGTAGAGTTTCGGAGGTTACATGTTGGGGTGTGATGTAGGTTTGTTTGCGTCATATGTAGCGTTCGATATTTGAAATGATATTAGTTAGGCTTGAGTAGTTAACTTTGGTGTAATGCACACACTCATTTTATTACGTTTAACATTCAATGCTATTCTTAGCTTATCACATAAATCATGTTCTTGGTGACTTCACGTGACATACGATTTCATACTCGTGTATATAATGGTCGAAATTAGAATTGTACAGTGCCCGGTGTCTTAATTCTCACTGTACTACTTGAATGTCATACTTTGTCCCTCCTTCAAAATCATGATTTCACGCGACACAAAGTGACTTTCCTGTGAGATGGTATAATCAATTACATCAAACCCAGTACTTGTGTGGTACATATTTTATTAATGCCCAATATAGGTAACAATGATAGCAAGTGTGGTATTTGCACTCAAGCTATAAATGGACATTACATATCACTATATGTTTTATGCTTAGTACTTCCGGTTTCTGTAATACAACTTCTTCTGTTGATACATACAATGTAACGCTATATATTTCTTTTGTAAGTTATATGATGTTAAATACGATTGTATCAGTTGTTTTTCTCATCGCTATGTTTCATTCTACGAGGAACATTACATTAAACACAAAACGATTAATGCAATAAAATAAGACAGAATGCAATTTATTCTATGTGACTGCAGAGATAACCAAATATATAAACAATATTATGCGCCCCTACTTTCTTATTATATTATGTGTATTCTTTTTTCTTCCTGAGAAGAGTATGCAAAATAATAGTTGAAATCATAGAAACATGGTAAATCAGAATTTTATACGATAGAAATGAAAATATTGATAAAAACTAGAGATAATTGTTTGAAATATAGCATGGAAACACTCAAGTATGGCGACTGTATTTTCAGTTGCTATGATCAGTGAGAGATTGCAAATAATCTGAAATATGCAACGATAGGCATATGCATATGCTTGTGTTATATTGAAACGCAGCCATCAATTCTGTTTTGAGATTTTTCTATCTTTGCCTAGAATATATTTCACTAAATCTTGCTTGTTTTTGCAAGTATTCGACAGACTTAAACTCTAATTTACAATAGTTATATTTCAGAGACAGAAATATCTCAAACTATATATAAAATCCTTCCGTTTATGAGACGCATTCTTGCCAGTAGATGTTAACTACACCCAGGTGCAATCCCCTCTCGTTGTCACTCCTTTTGTTAACAGGTCGTCGTTTGCAAAGAATGTAAACAGTAATTTGTCGTAAAATACACTCAATTTAAATCTCAATAGTGTGGTTCTCTTTGTGATACTGTAAATCAAATCATCGTAAAAGTGTATGAACGCATGATCTTACACAATTTATCAACCTTCTATTTTCCAAGCAACCTCTCGTAAACTCCAAAATGTTTTATTCTTCAATGTTTCAGAATTTTACTCCTTCGCACACCATTGCAAACTACTAGATCTGATGTGAGATCTCATGATAAATACATGTGTTCAGACGCTTGAAGAACAATAAATGTTTTAATCAACCCTCGAATTTTACATGACTATCTTCAAAAAGAAAAGAATACAATAAATCTGATTTCATTTAATCACCCATAATCCATAACTGGGCGACGTTTTAACATCTGATAGTATTTATCTTGCTTGTATGCCTGTTTGTCGCAGCCGTTTTATTGTTGGTTGGATGGTGTGCTCATGTGTTCGATTTATTTGTCCGGGCCATCGATCTTTAGGCTAACAAAGAGCCAAAAATTTGGAATGCATACCTCACGACTTTTTCCGTCATTTCTCTGGCCCCAAGTTGACTTCAATAAAGCACGTGACACATATCAGTCTTTCTCAATTCTATGGGCATGTTGCATGAACTAAAGCATGCCATATCTGTAACAGAAAGGTTAGTTTTGGCTAGTATAGTTTTGAGCATACTTATTCAGGGCAGAATTGCTGATAAACCATGACAAAGCTGCATATCAAACTTCCAAACTCATAGTACATTTTCTAGCTGACTCAATGAGTCTTTGACACATCTATCCTTAATAATTCTCACTTTGATCATCTTTCATCATTTGCAACGCAATGACTCTAAAATGCTTATTCCCCACTGATCTCTCAGTAAAACAAGAGCTTATAGTATGAAATGTGTTATGTTGCCGAAATGATTCTGCCATTTTCTGATTACATACGAGGGTCAGCTGAAAAGTTAATAGGGTAAACAAGATACTCTCACGCTATATGGCCAAATGAAGCTTGTTTTATCAATATAGTCTCTCGTGCAGTCAGCACACTCCCTCCATTCCTCCATTGGTGTTGCAGTGCTACGTTCCCATTGGTGAAGAATCTTTCATACTGTTAGTCAAAAATCTCATCAACAGCAGATATGACATCCCCATCACTGCAATGCTGGTTCCTGACCAAGTGCCTTTTCATATTAGGGAAGAGATAGCGAAATGGAGCCAACAGAGTGAGTGATCAAGCACAACACCCATTAAAACGAGTACTGGTGTGATGGTGCATTGTCATGAAAATAGACCCCCTCCCTCTGAGCGTCTGGTATTGATAGACTTTCCTAACTACCGCAACAAGCTGGCACAGTATTCTTCACTTATGGTGTGTTTCTTTTCATGAATCTCAATGAACACAAATCCTTTTGCATCCCCAAATTCTGTGGCCATCACATTCCCTGCATATGAAACGACTTTGGCTTTCTTTGGATCAAGCGAGGAAGAGTGTTTCCGCTGCATGGATTATCTTTTTATCTCTGGCTCAAAATTTTGAAAACAGCATTCACCCTGGGTTAGGAAACGCTCAAAGAAATCGGTTGAATGTGCCTCCAACAATGCCAGATTTTCTCGTGATGTAATCAGCCTTGTGCGCTTCTTATCAGGTGTCGGAAAGCGTAGGACCCACCGAGTAGAAACCAAATTCATTGAGCAGAATATTCTCAACTCCCTCATGGGATATACAAATGACATTGAGTACTTTATTCATAAGAAGTCACCTATCATTCGTCACCTTGAGCTGAACACGATCAATGCGTTTGTCGGTGGTAGGATTTCCAGAATGTTAAGAACTTGAGTCATCTTCAAAATTTTCCCACTGGTACTTGATAACACCATGATGCCAAACATGGTTCATTTTCAATAGAAATCGATACTAGTTACATTTGAAGTTCGCTTTGAACAGTCAGATATAAGTTTACCTAGAATGAAACGATTCCGTTATAAATAAGAATAACTGAAATTAATGCATGCAAAATTTCACAGCTCTAGCGTCAATCCTTCGTAGTCAGACTATAAACTTTCCAGCCAATCCTCGTACATACCATTTTCTGAAGATATTTTTTCTCAATTGCACCTGCTTCCGAAATTCAGATTTTCAAATCCGATAATATGAACTGCAGATAGTTTCCTTTAACTATAGTTTATGTGGAACCCCTCTTCTATCTTACTTTCTTTCTTCCTCTCCACTTGTCTGTCTCTCCCCCCTCTTTTCTCCCTATTCCCTTCTCTCTCGTTCTATACGCTCGTATCCTTTTAATTCATCACAATCTAAATCTGTTTTGAAGAGCACTATTACGACTTATAAAAATAACCTATCCGTGCGCCCATTTTAAAATTATTTCTACCTATATAGTAATTATTTTAAAAAGCCACTCTTCCTAATTATATATTTGAGCCAGCCACCACCAGAACACACTTTCAGTGGTTTTTGTAAATGCCATAAATATTTGTAGTAAATGTTAAACTCCAGTTGTAAATAAAATTATTGGCTACAAGTCAGATGTCTTTGAGTATGATGAGGTGAAGTGGAACGACACATTCAAAACACAAAATAGCCTAAACAATGAAAGTTTTTGTCTGGCAAAAATGAAGAAATATCCTGAGGTAAATTGGCGGTATACTGAGAATCGAACTTTATTTTCAATAGTAACGCAATAGCAACACGGACTTCAAAGAAAAATATTACAAGTAACTTCAATCAGCATTTTATCTGATAGCAAAACGGAACAAAACATTTTGAAAAACCAGTAAAATGTACTCTTACGATAAAGAAATACACACTAAACAGTGTATTTGCTTTCTTTATTAGAGGCCAGCTTACTGGTTGTTTCGAGCGTTACATATGTGTCAACCAATTTTTATTAAATTGTCTACATATAAAGGATAGGAAATTTTTCGTAAATACAAATGACAACACAGTTATTGACCATTGTGACAGAGACACTGTTATTCATGTACAACGTTTTGTACTTTATCACATTTTTTTGTTCTTCTGGCTCACATGTCAAAATGAAATAATTGGCAAAATGCTGATACGCGGCATCCTAACCAAACTTTTGTTCTATAACACTACACTACAATTTTAATCATTCCATATGCTGCTGGCTTTGTGTCGAAAGCTGTTTGTTGATTATATACATAACAGGTCCTGGAGATATTCTCTCAGCAGCATCTGTTTTAGTTAGGCCTGTCTGCATTCATCAAGTGTTAAATGATTTGTGATTCGTGAAATCCAATAATGTAAGCGGGCCTCCACACTGCGCCTTAAGCATCCACAGGTAGTTTTTCAGTGCTATCACATTTACTCGGTAAACCACTAAATTTTGAAACTCACAACCACTCTCTCTCTCTCTCTCTCTCTCTCTCTCTGAGAGATCTACTCATCTTCAAAAATATAGAATAATATTATTTCAAAAGCAAAGAATAAAATTAAGAAAACGATGTCCATTTTGAAAAATAATTGCTATACATATATACATACACATATATTTTTTATCCTATAATTAAGATATAGTTTTTACATGTGGTCGGAGTTCCAACACTAGGCGTAAAGTCACTAACGGTGCTCAAATCATACTATTAACAGAGTTATTAGAATAGCACCACTGCACAAATGAGAGGTACAGCATGAATCTTTTCAATTTGATGCAAAAAGAAAACGAAAAATAAAGCGTACAATACTCAGTATAACTATGATCAATTAAATGCAAAGGTATGAAGATTACGACTATTAAAATTTAAAGTGATACTTCACTGCCGAAAAAGCACAGATAAAACAGAAAATATTCAAGCAAACATGAGAGCTTTACATTTTGTATGATTTTTATTTTACTAATATACACAGGTTGCACTAAAACAAAAACTGAGAATATTCTCGTCTAAGTTTTCTAGTGACATTAAACCTGATATAACAATAACGTTGAGCTACAGTTCACAACATAACAACATAACTGAAGAAAATACAATCGCGAAGCCCCCAATTACAAAACAGAAAATAGGTAATGGAATGACAAATATAGGACAGAAAACATTAAATGTAAAACAAAGAATTTAACTATGTACTAGCTACAACGTTACATATTCTAAAATTCGAATGATATAGAGATTAGCATGGCTCCTATGGAAGGATGACGAGCAAAATCGTGAATCGTTCCATATCGTAAGGTGGTGCTCCAGCATGGTCGCAGTCAAATGACTGAAAAACGTATAAGAATAAAGGAATTTATATACATCACTTTCTTTCTTTCTTTCTCTTTGGTGATGAAAATAAATTCAAAATTCATCTCCCTATTAATTTACGTTAACCTATACTATCAAAATTTATGTTTTTTGTATTAGATTTTATCATTTTTCAACAGTGCTATTACAAAGTTAACAGCTCATATTTTAAAGTGAAGTGTACACATTTTATCTCATTCCAAGAGAAAATCTATCAAAAAAAGTATATTCTTTATAATTATATATATATGGGGCTTCCACCTCAACAAAAAAAAATGTTTGGCTGGCGTGTGCCAATAGGACATATGATTAATATGTATTGGTACAAACTGACAGTCTCCAGTTGCTTATTAAAATTTCGGCTAGAAGCCAGTTTTGAATGAAAGTAGTTAGATGAAGTGGAACACTAAGCATAAAACCATATATATAGAACACATAATGAGACCATTTTTCTCTGACAAAGTTGTAAAAATATCCTTAGGTACATTGGCACATTGTTTTTGATAGTAACGAACCGTTGCAGCCAACTTCAAAGAAAATATTTCCAAGTCAGAACAATCAGCATTTTATTTCATCGCCAAATTGAAGAAAACAGTTTGTAAAAGAGTAAAATGTACTCTTAAGATGAAGAATGTAAACGGAATAGGTATTTTCGTTATTATTTTGCCGTTGGCTGAACTCCTTAAATCATGGAATATATGTCTATATTAGTTCGATAATGAATGACACAATTTCACATACATTAATGTCTATGTAAGCCGGGAATATATGGAAGAGTTTCACTCCTCTTCGTGCATTCTTTCAATTTAAAATTTAAAAAATATTAACATAGAATACATTGAATGATATGATTTACATTATTATATTTCATGTTACTTCTATCAAACATACAATGTCAATTCTCTTTGATGCTGATAAAGTTACGTTTGATCATTAGAACTAAATTCGACTGGCTTTACCATATTACACTGGTGTCCGTCAGCCTTGAACATGCAACATGTTACCCCATAGTATACTTAAAGTAATTCTGAATTATATATTTCTAAAGTAATATTTCAATATTTTGATGTGTTTAGTTTCGTTTTTATGCACTTGACGTTATATCTGCATTAATAAATGTTTTAAATATTTCTATAACATCTGATTTCTTTTAAAAATTACATAAATATTCTATCACACACGTGTGATACTTCCATCAATATTCCATTTATGAGTTTGTCAACTTATGAAACTCGTAGAGTAGCAATAATTGTCGTTTTAACAGTGTTTGGAACAAAAAACTCAGCGTTAATCAAATTTTATGACCTGATAGTCGAAACATGTTTATTGACTTTATAGATCATTAAGACTAATGCTAATATTTCAATTCGAACGAAAACACATGATTGTGCATTTCTATATAAGTTACTTGTAAGTAATGTTTCCCAGACTAATTGAATATTTTCAACATATTTTGTGAAAGTGCAAACATATGTTTAACGTCACTGTTTTAATGACCCTTGTTATATCGATGGGAAGTAAATATAGCAGATCAGAACTTTTAACAATATTTGTGCCAGTGATGTGTACTCTATAAACGGCGGGGCAATTTATCCCAGACCAAAACTTAGCATTTAACATGCTCTTCTTTAATTAGCTGTATTAAAGAAAAGATTATGAAGTCTTATAGGATACATTTAACGTGGCAAGCTGGCAGAAAAGTCAGTACGCCGGGCAAAATGCTTAGTGATATTTCATCCGTTTTACGTACTGAGTTCAGATTCCGATGAGGTCGGTTTTGCCTTCCCTCGTTTCAGGACCGCTCGAATAATCCGGAAGGTGCTCGAAATATAAGAGGTGTTACCTTAGTTCACTGGTAGTGAACTGTTGACACTGTAGTACATCTACAGCTTTAGAAGCTGTGCAAAAAAAGACAATAACAACAACAACAACAACAATAATAATAATAATAATAATAATAATATCCTTTAGAGTAAAGGTTCAAGGGTCTGAAATCCTGTGGAGAGTGGACTAGGCGTTTAATTCGACCTCAGTGCGTCACCCGTAATTATTTTATCAACCCCGAAAGATTGGATGGCAAAGTCGAACTTGACGGAAATTTAACTGACAACGTAAAGACAATTTATCTCTGAGCATTTTTTCCGGTGTGCTAACGATTTTGCCAGCTTGGATCTTAACTGATCGGAATGTATATGGATTGTCCCGGTGTAAAAGATAGGGTAAAACAAATATTCTGCTCAAGATCACAGGTTTGTTAGTCAGTTTTTCACCTTAACCAGTTGAGCATGACCTTTAGTGACTGACATCTCTGATAACGAGCAGCGACAGTGAGGGAGCATCATAGCCATGTGTTGAGAAGAATTCTTTGGGCTTTGGATAATTCACCTCAAGAAACATGGATGTTTCGTTCAACATCCTAAAACAAACCTTATGCAGGAAATGCTACTCAACTTGAAACAACTTGTAACTGGGCCCTATCTAAAAGGTTATGCGCTATTCGTCTTGATATGAAATCACCATGTCGAGCACATATGCTTGTGATTCATGAGACTTGTGTATCGTTATCGGTCGGGAGGTTATGGTGAATATATTGGGCTTCGTATATTTGTACCCTAGTGTCACTTTGATGGCATGCGCTACTCTCTCTCTCTCTGTCTTTCTCTCTCTTTCTCTCTTTCTCTCTCTCTCTCACACACACACACACTCTCTCTCTTTCTCTCTCTTTCTCTCTTTCTCTCTCTCTCTCACATACACACACACACTCTCTCTCTCTCTCTCTCTCTCTCTCTCTCTCTCTCTCTGACTCTGACACTCTCTTGCTCTCGCTCCCACTCTCTCTCTCTCTCCCGCTCTCAGTTTCTCTCTCTTTCTCTCTCATGAATGAATAAATGATAATAATAATGAATATGTAAATGATAATAATAATGGTTTCAAAGTTTAGCACAACGGTAGTGATTTCAAAGACGGGTTAGTACGCGCCTGTACTTAATTTATCGATGCTGAAAGGAGGAAAAGCCCAATAAGTCTAAGCACAGTTTGAACTAAGCGTTCTTTTCCGATGTACCAAGTATTTTGTCAATAACTATAATGGTTTAGGCACAACTCGGAGTGTGCATGTCTTCACAATTTTGACTTGATAGCCAAATGCCATACGCAGACACCGTTTATTTAAATTTATGAAGTAAATTAATATCATATAAAGAGAAGTAAAATTACGTTGTGATTTTGAACAGAACGTAAATGGAATTTTCCCTTTTTGATTTCAAGTTAACCCAATTACATTGCATAGAAACTATAATGATTGGCATGTACATACAACAATGTCTGCCTTATCTAATATAGATCATTAAATATTTCAAGGCTTACAATATTTACTAAAGAAATTTAGTTCATGAGTGGCAGTGATATTGGAAATGCTTCATTAATTTATTTCTACGGATTATTTCTACTGTTGAAGATTTTAGTGTACTATGTCGGTTTTGGAAATTGCACTTGTCTACAGTTAAACTGTACACATGATGCCTGGCATTTGTACATTGCATGTGAGCGGAATCTTAATTATACGTAAGATAATTAATTTACTTTACTGCATTTGTGCTATGTTATATACGGAAATAGGTACTTAGACATAATTAAATTATAGTAATTAGTTTGGTAACCAGATTCGAACTACTTGATCTTCAGTAGGAAAGAATAAGATTGGACGATAATACTGATAATTATATTTGCAGATCCTTGAGTAAGATAAAGTTGCAAAAGACTAGCTTTGAAGGGTGAAACATAAGAAAAAAGTCAGCAATTTCGCGGGTTCGGTAAGTCGATTACCTCGAGTTGAGTGTTCAGAGTGTTCAACTGTGTTCAGAGTGTTCAGAGTGTTCAACTGTTACTTATGTTATCGACTTGAAGGTTGAATGGTGAGCTCGACCTTTACAGAATTTAAACTCAGAACGTAAAAACACTAAGCATTTGTACTGATGTACTGATAGTTGCGATAATTTGGGGAGCTCGCTGTCTTAAATTTTGAAAAGAAATTATATCGAGAGTACTTCAGACCTCAAAACATTTTTGTTTTAAAAACGACAATAACAGAAAATGTTTCAAACATACTCACAAATCCAATATTTAAAACAGGTAACATTGCTTCAGATTTAAGGTCAAAACTGACAATAAAAATGTCGGTGGAATATCAATGCTATGGGGTAGTGAGTAACAAGTAATGAAAGCTCATTTCTGCCGTTCTAGTGATACAATATAACATTCCTATGCAGGCACAAATTTACACATGAAAACGATTATTCTATTCACTGTTAATAATTAATTGATAACAACTACGGCAAGGTTTTAACGAAATGAATAATGTCAGTGCAAATGAAACTAAATAGGTGTTTTGGGTTTTTTGGGGGTGGTCCACATCAGAGGCAAGACAAAAGTATTTTACAAAGACAGAAGTGAGGACAGGCGCTATGCAATGACAATAGGTGAAATATTCATAAAATAACGAAATGAAACGTATATACTAAACAATAATTAAAAAAGAATATAAAGGAAAGAAAATTACAGCACCACAGATTTTGCTTTTCTATTTTTGTTGCAATATCCCACACGGCAAATTATTGGATAGGTAGCCCAAAGGCACCAACATGTTCTTATCCACCCGATAGGACTTTCGCTGTTGTCTCGAGCATTAAGACTTGCTCAATCAATTATTTTGAGTGGAGTGACGTAGATAACAAACCAGGATAACACTGTGTAAGTTTATTGTCACATCTATGTGCTTGATTTTTGGTGATTTTTTTTTTTTACCAAAGACTTGTCATTCGCGTATCTCTATGACAACGCAAGTGTGCCTCAGTATTGTTTACACTACTGGAATATATGTGATGCCTAATAGATAAGACGTTTTGTTTATAAGCTCGTTAAGCTTCGAAGGATCGCGGAAGGCAGTTCATAATTCTTTTAGTCGTCGTCTTCCTCATTACTCTCAGGAGGCACATCATTCTTATTCTAGTGTATTTGTTCCTTTCCAACCATTTCTTATTTTTATATTGTTTCCAGTTGATGATCATGTCTGGTATTTTTTATTCACTTGATAGTTCAGATAATTTACTCTGATGAAGTAATGTCATTATCATTTGAAAACTAGACATGCCAGGGTGTGTGCTCGGGTGTGTCCTGAAACATGCATTCTTAAATTTGTGAGTTATTTACCTCTGAGAACTGTGAGTAGCTGGTCTTGTTCCTGCATCGGTTTGTCTCCTTTGCATTTCTTTCTCTGTCATTCTTAATTTTCAAGGTTTTTTTTTTTTTCAGAAATATGTCATTAGTTGGTTCGTACTACGACAACACATGCAGCTTAGCATACTCTAGTGATTTCATCATCTTAATCACGGCATCTTCAGAGAACCACAGCGTTGATGTGGCATTGTGTTATTTGTGATCAGTTACGACTTGTAAATCCATTTTCATATCCCTGGTCACATTTCGTCTTTTGTCAGGTCTGCTTTAGTTACATACACATAAGTTGATTAAAAAGAAGTTCGCTTACGGATCCACATCGTCACCATATCTTATCGTAAATTGTTGATTTCTCTGCCCATACTAGAAAATTTTGTAGACGGAGAATATGTTTTTCAGCAACAGCTAGAGCTGTGTTTTCGTTCTTGAAAGTACAGTAGACGGTTGTATATCATTTTAGTCCATCTCTTAAGCAAAATTCCTCCCGAAATTTCATGCAAGACATCTAACTACAGTTTCAACAGTAATTCGAAACAATCATTACTTTTAATGCACGGCTATATCATTATCATCGTTGTCGACGTCTTCATAAGCCTGCTCCCTCTCCACATCTTCCCCTCCTCTTCCTCCTCCTCCTCATCATCATCATCATCAACATTATCAATATACTCTTTGTTTGTTAGGTCATGCGACAAAAACACTGTTTCTATAAAATTGTCACAGTTATTTTTTCTTCCTTTAGGAAAGATTGTCAAGTAAAAAATAAACTTTGTATCAACAGACGCAAAAGTAACTTCTATAAGAGTACGTCCATATGAAGGCTTTCACTCGTTGCCTTTCATTGAGCATTGTTTTTGTATATATAATGAAAGAAATATGTCTTTCGTTTTTTTTTTCTTGCATTAGGTGATCGTTTTTTCAAGTTGAGGCACGATACGATATTTTTGTTATCACAATCGTCAATTGGCGAATAATTTACTTTGTATAGTGGGTGTCTTCGGTAGCTGTGTTTAGTAAGCAACATGGTAAAAAAAATATAAGAACAAACAAAATCTGTGAAAGAGAATTGTTTTTGTGTGTGTGTGTGTATCTCCCGGCCTCGAGTAACGAAAATCCTGCTTGCAAGTGCTCGAAGAATCTTTCATTTTATAATGCGTGGAATAAAAGCGCATGTCGCTAAGACTTGCAGTGAAAATAAATAAATAACGATGATGATGACGACGACCACGATGACCACGATAATAATAATAATAATAATAATAATAATAATAATAATAATAATAATAATAATAATAATAATAATGATAATAACAACAACAACAACAAGAGCATCATCAAAAACTAAGACAACAACAATTGCAATAATAATAAAAGTTATAATTAGGACAATAATAACAATGATAGAACAATTATGCATTTTTAGCCTTATTTCATTCTGAATGTCGCTTTCTTTTAGATTTCTATTATTGCATTTTATGTTACTAACTAGAACGGACCTATCACATTGCCTATGGCAAAAAACTGGAAAGAATTTTTTTTTTAAATAGTGTATAAATACATAGTACCGAACATGATTGCATGAACTGAAAATATTGTCCCAAAATAACTTTAGAAATAATAAAACGATTGCAATTTCAAGACGTAGTAATTAGAATTGATAAATATAACAAAATTTCAAAATCTGTAAATACGCATTAAAAAATACACATATATAAAAAAAATGAAAATGAAATGGAACATGAAATGAAGGGAAAATCAAATATTAAAATAAAATTGAAAAAGTAAATATAAAAATAAAGTATACAAATCATAAAACAAAACTATCTTTGGCTATTAATTCCCTAAAGTAAGAGTTGACTGTTTTCATTGAGAATTGCATTGTTAACCATATCATAATTAGTGGTGATTGTGCTATGCATGTAAATAAACATTAGGATAGTGATGGAAGTGATACAGTTTGATGCTGCGGAATCTGCTCTTCTTGAATGATAAGCACATAAGCGAGGGAGAAGGGTAGGTTGCTATAAAATTTCAAATGGGGGGGATTTCTTTATACACAAAGAAACCAAAAAAATGTTGAGGAAGGTATCCATGACCATGAAGTTGTAGAAACGTGGTTGCCGAAATGATAATGATAATAATGATAATAATAATAATAATAATAATAATAATAATAATAATAATAATAATAATAATAATAATAATAATAATAATAATAATAATAATAACAATAATAATATTAATAATAATAATAATAATAATAATAACAAAAAACTGTTTTCAGTATTTAAGGAAGCTGACAAATACAAACAAGAAATCAATCTACCTAACAAATACGAAGAAGATGAAGAAGAAACAACAAAAG
>NC_068984.1:36163985-36168698 GCF_001194135.2 Octopus bimaculoides
AAATACATAACAAAAACACCAGGACTTACAAATATATATAACATACAGAAAATTGCACTACTGGGTACTGCACACATTCTACGCAAAACACTTTCAATACAGTAAACATAAGAGCACCACAGCAAACCACAGCACATACCCAAGGCGCACAGAGCTGCGCTCGGTAGTGAAGTGAAAGCACGCTATAAAAATAAAACTACTGAATAATAATAATAATAATAATAATGATAATAATAATAATAATAATAATAATAATAATAATAATAATAATAATAATAATAATAATAATAATAATGATAATAATAATATGAAAAGAGAGAAGTAAGAAGTCTGCAGAGAATTGCGGTTACCATCAGGGAGATACCATGGGTGAACTCGACGGTAGTGGGTATAGATATTTAGAGATTTTTGAGCTGGATGACATTCTACACAGTGAAATGAGAGTAAAGGTCAGCGAGGCATATCAAAAAAGGGTGAAGATGGTGCTGATATCCAACCTAAATACCAAACATTTGATTACCGCAATGAATATCTGGGCAGTTGCAGTGATCAGGTATAATGCGTCCATCCTCAAATGGACTAAGGAGGAATTATCAACACTGAATAGAAAGACGAGAAATTTGATGACGCTGCAAGGGGCGGTACACCCTAAAGCAAACGTAAACAGCCTGTATATGTAAAGAAAGAATAGTGGTAGAGGACTAATTGGTATAGACCATTATATAAGGTGTGAAAGGAGAACGCTTGCCGAGTATTTCATAAATAGTGATGAAGACAAATTGCAATATGCCGCGAATGATATGGGTGTAAATGCAGATGAACTGATGGGCAAGGAAGGATTTAACCAAAGAACTGAGAAGAGAAAAGAAGACGTTCTTGAAACAAGAATGCCTGGCTAGTTTGAAAGGAATATACAAGACATTAACGATAATACAGCATCGTGGGAATGGCTTGAGCGAGGTGAGTTGAAGTGTTTCACCTAAAGCCTGATCGTTGCTGTACATGACTAGGCTCTCGCTTCCAATTCAGTGAAGTATAATATCTATGAAACGTCTGACACCAAGGCATGTAGACTGTGGAAAGAGTGTGGAAAATGTTACCGACTTGGTGAGTGGCTGTGAGAGCCTTGCACAAAAAAGAATATAAACGCCGTCACGATACCTTGTGTGTATATCTTCGTTGGCTCTTGTGCTTTAAATACCAATATGAAGTAACAGGAAACTGTTATGAGCATGTACCATACGCATTTATGCATGAAGATAGAAAAGTATCGATACTCTAGAAATATGATTTTCAGACGGATCGTGTAATCGAACACTGTCGGCAAGACGTTATCATATTGAAGAAGAGAGGCAAATACTGTGAAATCATTGATGTAGCCATACCAAATGACATGAATATTGTGAGTAAAGGGGTTAAAAATATCACCAAGTATTTTAGTATACGGGTGACGTTCTGATGGTGAGGTTACAGGCAGAGAAAGAGAGGTGAGAGAGAAATTATGATGGTGGCGGAGGCAGTGGTGATTGGATACACAAAAGTGCATTTTAAAAAAAAATTGAACTAAGTGCTTTTATATCACTTATTACTTAACGCATGCGCAAAAGTATAATTACCTGAAACATTCGCAATTATTTACGTGGCAATTATATGGAATTTATCAAAAGATAGCATCATATGTGCGGGATAGTTTTTTATTTGTCTATGGGGAATAGGACAAAATAAGCGTTAATACTTATTTCATAAGTGCTCTGTGTTAAGTCTATAAAATTGAGTGTAAAGTATACACTGTGTATATATACAGTGCATTGAGTAATCGTATTCTAAATTCTTTCGCTTTCCATGAGTAGCAGATGATCGACTATCTTTCCTTACATACATAACATAGGCTACGCTTTCAGGTTTTGGGTATAAAGTCTTCAGAAATAACCCAATAGATTTAGCATTAATCCTGTGAAATATTCAAGGACCCCGCAAGTTATAATGGCAGTCGTTTTTATTATAAGCACGAGGCCTGAAATTTGGTGGTATGGGGGGGAAAGTCGGTTAAATCGACCCTAGTGTTTCACTGGTACTTAATTTATTGGCCCTGGAATGATGAAAGGCAAAGTCGACCTCGTCGGAATTTGAACTCAGAACGTCTTTAAAACGGAGGAAATGTTGCTAAGCATTTTTGCCGGCGTGCTAACTATTCTGCCAGCGCTGCCTTAATAATGATAATAGTATTAATAATGGTTTCAAATTATGCCACAAGGGCAGCCATTTTGGAAAGTCAATTACATCAACCTCAAAATTCAACTGCTACCTATTTTATCAGACACGAAAGGGTGAAAGGTAAAGTTGACCACGGCGTAATTTGAACTCAGAACTTACAGACGGGCAAAATACAGCTAAGCATTTCGTCCAACGTCCTAATGATTCTTTCAGCTCGCCACCTTTATAATAATAATAATAATAATAATAATAATAATAATAATAATAATAATAATAATAATAATATGGAGTACTAGTCAGTGACTCGCGTGATTTTTGATCATAAGCGATTGGAAGTGTTCTCATGTACATTGTGTTGTCTTGGTATAAAAAAAAAATAGGCTAGAGCACATATTCTGCTCAATACCACAGATTGGCTTATCGTGTGTTTCACCTTAACCAATTGAACATGTCCGTTAATGATTGACGATATGCGCATGATCAAGAGCAGAAGTAGCCACAGAGCATCATAGTCATGTGCTGAGAGGAATTCACTGGGATTTGAATAATTCACCTCATGAAACATGGGTCTTTCGTTCATCATCCTTGAACAAACCTCTTTTAATGATATTTTGAGCTGGATAGGTTTCTCAACTTGAAGAAAATTATAACTGGGCCTCATCTGCAAAGTCATGAGCTGTTTATCTTGATATAAGATCGTCAAGTCGCGAACATATTGTTATGATGCATGTGCCTGGTATACCATTATCATACGGGGCAGTTACGATGAGTATATTGGGCTTCGTATATTTTGCCCCAGTATCACATTAATGCCTTGCGCTGCTCTTTCAACGACGGCAGCTACAACGATGGCGGCGATAAAAATAATAACTAGTATCATGATCGTTA
Organism: Octopus bimaculoides; assembly: GCF_001194135.2. Lineage (NCBI taxonomy): Eukaryota > Metazoa > Mollusca > Cephalopoda > Octopoda > Octopodidae > Octopus > Octopus bimaculoides. The sequence continues at coordinate 36,167,088 of NC_068984.1, forward strand.
TAAACGTGGCCAAGGTAGCATGTTAATCATGCTTATTATTTGGCTACGGGGTTCAAAACCGTTGCATAAAATTTGATGGGACATTTACAAATGTACGAAAATTCTGCAGAGAATGCAGCATCGTCTCTACTACCAAAATCGTTTTCACTCCACTATATTATTTTTTTCCGAAAATAAAGAAAACCAAAGTAAAATACTTGTCTAAGAAATGTGTACAAGGTTATCATTACGCTTATAATATTTTTCATTTTTGTTCCATTCATGATTTTATATTTTGAAATTTTCTATTTATATTTGTAATATTTTATTTTCATTAATTCTAATTTAGTTTCAATCGATAAACAGGAATTCTTTGAACGCAAATATCGATTTTGGATCTGTTGTTTAGTCAATTCTTTATGACGATGCGACCGAAACAGACCTCGTAACAAACCAGAATTTTAAAAAAAATTGGTGTTGGGCTGCGAAACTTATGGAAGTTTCATTTTCAAAAAAATGTTAAATCAACAAAATTAAATTATATGAAAAAATTATAAATTTTGAATAAAATGAAGAGAAATATGTTCGAATGAAAAAATAAAATATATCACCAGTTATCTATCCGCGTAAGCTTATATATATAATCGATATGGATATGGAAATACACACAGATACACTCACTCGCATAGGTGTGTGTGTGTGTTTGTGTACGTAGATGTGTGCTTATGTGTGCATGTATACATACAAATTCATGATACAGATATATCTAGAAAGAGAGAGGAGGGAAGAGAGAGAATGATAGATTTATAGATAGACAGACAGAGAGACAGATAGATAAATAGATAGATAGATAGATAGATAGATAGATAGATAGATAGATAGATAGATAGATAGATAGGTATAATAGACTACACACGACTTTACCAAAATATAAAAATGAATAATATACGGCCAAAAAGAAAGGATCGATACAACAAATATGGATACTGAATATATCAGAGGAAAATAACAGTTACGAAGTATCATCAGAAGGAAGTACATAAAAATGAATGAATGCGTAGAAGAAAATGTAACTGCTCAAGAAGAATGAAATAAATGTAAACAGGAAGGTGAACACAATACAAATTATGGTTAAGAGTAAGAATTAAAAGTGACAGGAAGGTGGAGAAAAAATTAGCAAAATCAATGAAGGAATGCAAATGCAAGATATAGAGACAGGCACAGATTGAAGAAATATGAAATCACGAACAGAGAATAATTAAACAGTAACAACAACGTCTTCTGTGCATGCATGCATATATAAAACGATATTGCAAGCGTCCCCTACATATATATGCGTGTTTGTGCATGAAGGTGTGCGTGTGCATATGTGCGTGTGTGTTTACTTATTCTCTTACGCTATTATTTGCTTCAGTTCTTTGATTGCGGCCATGCTGGAGCAGCGCCGTTCGTCGAAAAAATCGACCCCAGAACTTATTCTTTGTAAGTCTAGTATTTATTGTTTCGGTGTCTTATGCCGAACCGCTAAGTTATGAAGACGTAAACACACCAACATCAGTTGTCACACGACGATGGAGGAACAATTAGAGACACAAACACACACACAAATATATATATATATATATATATATA
>NC_068984.1:36168806-36170407 GCF_001194135.2 Octopus bimaculoides
TATATATATGTATGTATGTATGTATGTATGTATGTATGCGACAAGCTTCTTTCAGCTTTCATCTTCCAAATCCAGTCACAAGGCTTTGGTCGGCCCGAGGCTATAGTAGAAGACACTTACCCAAGGTACCACGCGGTGTGACTGAACCCAGAACCATGTGGTTGGTAAGCAAGTTATTGATATATGAAGGCGGCGAGCTGGCAGAAATGTTGGCACGCCGGGCGAAATGCTTCGCGGTATTTCGTCTGTCTGTTATTGAAAATTTATTGTAGGAGTGTGTTCGTAAAGTAAGTTTCTATTGTTATATCGTTATACCACTTGTGCCAACTGTTGGACTTATTGAAAGATTGAAAGATAAAATTTTGTTAGCATTTCTGGTGTTTCGGAAAGTGAATTCCCTACATTACAAACAGTTACGGTACCAAAAGAAACATACATGCAAAGACCATTCAGAATGAAGAAAGAAAAGGTTTTGCGTCAGCAGCTGGTGGTGGAACGCGACAGCTATCAACTGACAAAAAATAATTATTAAAATACAAGGAAATGACAGTAAGAGAGGGAGTGGTAAAAATGGAAATACCAAAAGAACAATTAACGGCAGAAAAAAAGGAAAATTATAATATTATGAAAAGCTCGAAAACTTGACAAAATATGTGAGCAGAAAATTGAAAAATGTTTAAAACCCATCTGGCAGGACATTACTTACCTAGCTAGAGGGAAGAAATTTGGAACCATCGTGGTGAGGTTCAGGAACACAAAAACGGCACTGGAACACTCTGTAAAACCATTAGAATTGGAAGACACGATATTAATCCCAATTTACATGGGAATGAAAACATCTAAGGTTAGAATACCAATAATTCCACCCGGAGTAAACACTATGTGCTTCATGGCGGCGGTCCTGGCAAACAGGAAGGACAATATAAACCTCCTGTAGGCCACCGTGACAGAGAATACATATTGGACTGGACAAACGCTCAACCTGCTATTGCAGGGAGAGCAGAAAATTTTAGAACAGCTCCCAGAAATAGTAGAAGTAGGGAAGGAATTTCTGAATATTTAGACACACAAACAGACACGCACACACACGCACACAAACGTATACATACATATATATATATATGTGTGTGTGTGTGTGTATGTGGGAGTGCGTGCATATGCATGTATGTATATATGCATGAATATAGGTAGATATGAGTAATCATGTATCCTTGCAAGCACTTTCCGGAGCGATGTGATTGGTGGGCAAGCTATTTACCACACGTATATGTATATATATATATATATATATATGGCTTTCGCCGAGCAAACGCACGCACCACTTTGTCCCTTTCAAGTTCGTGATTCACACCGTTCATACACACATAATTTTTCTCGTCTGGCCGTAAAGCCTTTTCTGTTGTTTTCCTGTCTTGTTTTTTGTCCGCCACTACATTCCTCCATGGCTAGATTTAATTTGCGTATACAAATTTAATCTGCGGTCCATGGGATGAGCCGTTTTAACGATGCGTCCTGCCCGAAGCTCGTCGAAACGCCGGTGTTAAAACGTGGGTAGCTGATGAAGTAGAATGTTCTCTATGTGGCTCGTGTGTTTTCTCGTC
>NC_068984.1:36170625-36171366 GCF_001194135.2 Octopus bimaculoides
TATATATATATATATATATATATGTATATATATACATGTACCTGTCTATGTGTGTATGTATGTATGTTATGTATGTATGTATGTATGCACGTATGTATGTATGCATGTAAGTATGCATGTAAGCATGCATGTATGTATGTATGTATATATGTATGAACGTAGGTAGATATGCGTATTCTTGTATCCTTTTTGCAGGCACTTTCTGGTACGTTATATGTATTCTGTACGGAAATGGGTGTAAAATAGGAACAAAATATTCAAAATATCGGTTTACTAAGTTGATAAATATATATATAGGTTGCCGCTCGAAATTGGTTCCTGGATAGAGTGAGAAATAAGCAAAAGCAAAATTTTGCAGACATTGAATATGATGAATAAATTAGAAATAGAATATGATATATAATGACAGAGCGGTGAATGGTCGAAAAGTAGAGAACAGAACTGAAGAACAAGAAAGAACTCCAGAGAAAACACGTGAATAAATAAGAAATGCATATGCAATTGTTACAGATTAACAATATATGAAAATATAGTGAGAGAAGTAAGGATATTATCTTGATTTGCCCCCAAAACCTTTTTAGGTTACGAAATAGAATATATTTATATGTTAACGAACATACGCACATGCATATATATCTAAAATATTTATATATTATTTATGCGTGCGCACGCACACATGTATGTGTGTATATATAAATACATACATACATACATATATATATATATATATATATATATATA
>NC_068984.1:36171877-36173757 GCF_001194135.2 Octopus bimaculoides
TATATATATATAACGAGAGAGAGAGAGAGAGACAGGCAGACAGACTCACTATCAATGCATTCTCGGGTGTTATGACTTACAGCCATATTGTATTTGTTCCTTTCTTATGCGCAGAATAATGACAGCTGATATATAATTAGTCGGATTACTGGCGTAATGGAAGTTGTTTGTTTAAAATGAAGGGGAAAGTGTACGATGTCCTAAGATTGCTGTTTCTTTTCAGATATCATCAGAAAAAGGTATTTGAAATTCATTAAAATGACAGAGCTACCGGACTTTCAAAGAGGTCAAATTATTGGTGCTCACATGCAGGCGCTAGCGTAACGATAACAGCCGAAATGTTTGGTGTCTCAAGAAGTAATGTCTTGACAGTAATAACAGCCTTTGAGAAATAGGGAAAAACCTCGTCGAAACAAGACTCCGGAAGAAAACCAAAACCTTCAGATAGGGACCGTCGGACTCTTACGCGAATTGTTAGAAAGCTTCCAGAATTACTGCAGAGCTTAATGACCACTTTAAGAACCCAGTTTCTACAAAAACCGTTCGCCGGAAACTGCAGAAACCCGGATTTCACGGGAGGGCTACAATCAGAAAACCACTGCTTTCGAAACCAAACATTGCAAAACGTTTAGAGTGGAGTGAAAACCTACAGAATTGGTACCTAGAGCAATGGAAGAATGTTATTTTCTCGGACGAGTCATCTTTTACCTTATTTCTGACCACCCGCCTAATATACGTGTGGAGACAACCAAAAGAATCAGTTGATCCAGACCATTTTCTTTCAACTCTTAAACATTCAGGATCTGTGATAATCTGAAGTGGGGTATATCTTAGAAATCCTCCGCCCAATGGTTTCCCTTCATGGACGAATTAATAGTTCAGATTATTTAAGCACTTTATCTGATCAAATTCATCCTATGGTTGTGGAACTGTTCCCGGAGGGAAACACAAGCTCTCAGGTATCAATTCACACAGCTAAATTTGTTATTGAATGACACGAGGAACATTCTAGTGCAGTTGAACATTTAATCTGGAAACTACAGTCTCCAGATCTCAATATTATTGAATATTTATGGTGCATTTAATTAAAAAAAAAAATAAGTAAAGAGTCGATATCCTTCACCATCATCACTACACGAAAAGGAGACAGATTTAGCTGAAAAATGGACAAAAATTCCTATGGAAAAGATTCAAATACCTCGTAGAATTCAAGCTGTAATTACTGCCGAAGGTGGTCCAACCCCATATTAAGATAAATTTGCTTGAAATTTTAAGGTGTCTCCATTATTCTGTCCAACCCATATATATATATATATATATATATATATATATATATATATATATATGCATACATACGCATGCGCATATATAACAGAGTCGGTGCAAAGGAGAGTGAATGAGTGAATGGAATGGAAAAGAAGACATTATATAAAATGTAAAAGCGTGCGAGCATAAGGGTGAGTATAAGAAAAAAAAACGAAGTCCTTTACCACGCACAATTTAAGATCTTAGTCAGTTCGAATAGCACAGGTACGTCGAAGATTATTTGGTTATTAAAAATTATTGAAATACTGAAGAAACAAGAAACAAAATATAAGACAAAAATTGTAAATTTGAGGGTCAAGTTTTACCGAAATGGGCGTGAAAAGATATAAACCTCATCAATTTTTACGGGCACTGTCGCACGGTGTGTGTGCGTAAATATATGTTGTGAATGCATATATAGGTATGTTGTGTGTGCATATATATGTGTATTGTGTGTGCATATATATGTATGTGCATGTCTTTATGTTTATGTTTGTTTGTATGTATATACATGTGCGTGTATATATATATATATATATACGTATATATATATATATATATATATATATATATAT